>NC_088877.1:21245783-21378953 GCF_032884065.1 Artemia franciscana
AGTTGTATAGTCTACAAGGTGAACCCACCAAATAACAATGGCCTACAAGCAAAGCATCTAATAGCCAACTAGCATTTCTATTGATTAAAATCACACTACCTTCATATACTAATGCAAGAGGATCTATCCTTCCTAAGCCTGAAAAGACTTATTTCTGTTTAACTTATTTAGCCAAACCAAGGTCTATGCCTACCTGAGATTAATAGTCCTTGACTTGCCATCTGATTTGATGTATGGTAGATCAAATTTTTCCTAGTTACTTATTCATTTAATCCAGAGACTTGTCGAAATCCTACAACAAAAGACAACTCCTATTGTTTTTCTATTGTAGGCTACTTGCCAGAGACCATTAAAAATCCCCTGAACAATCTACTGTACCTTACTAGGCTGTAGATTCCTTTAATAATAATAAACAATATAGCAAGTGCTAGGGAAAAGGAAGTCAGATAGTTGCATTGTCTAACATGTGAACCCATCAAATAACAATAGCCTATAAGCAAAGCTTTTAATAGCCTATTAGCATTTTCATTGATTAAAAATCACACAACCTTCATAAACTGTTGCGAGAGTGTCTATCCTTCCTAAGCCTGAAAAGATTTACACTTCTATCTAACTTATTGATTCAATCCAAGGTCTAGGCCTACCTGAGATTACCATTCCTTGACTTGCCAGCTGATTTGAGAAACTCTCCCATGCATTGATTTTGAGATGCCTATCCTTATAATTGTCATTTTTTGGATTATACAAATAGGGCCTAGAGCTAATAAAATCAATTATCAAATGTTCAACTGAAGACATTTTCAAAGCTTTTCTGAAATAAAAGTCTCACTTATAAGTAATCACTTATAAGTTGAAAAAAGTTCAACTTTGAAAAAAGCCTAAGTTAAGTGAACTAAGTGAAAGTGTAAAGTAAATTAAACGGGTTTTTCGTGCCAATGTGAACGGGACGAAAAACCAATGTGCATCCGGCATTAACCCTAGACACTAATAGACAAAGATCTTTACTTCAAGCATGAGTATCAACACTACTATGTTCCATTGTATATTGTAACGATCCTGCTAGTCTTTTGTTTTTACAATAACATATTCTATTAGGTTTGCTGTCTTTCCATCACCATTTCACCTAATGGGCTATTTTATGACAAAATCTTGCATTGATTATAACTAGGTTGTTAAACAAAGAAAATTGCAAAAGTTCGAAGACATTACTGTCTTCTTATCCTAGACCAAGTTTACCTAGGCTAGGATACCATCTATCCGTATTTCTACCAGCCTGGGCTTTGAAATGTCCAAGAAAAAACACCATATTTCGACCCGATACCCTGTCTATTCGCTCCAGTATCCGAATGTAAAATTCTGATTATCTCCTTCAGTTGATTTGGATTCTATTATTAAGACTTTTCAAGCCTAAACAAGACTTAGCAGCTTCCTTATTCGTCGTGAGCCCTAATCCCTGTACGTGAACTTCTTTCTTCCTGCCTGAGTAAACAAATTCTTTATCATCTAATTTCATCTTTAACATCTACTTCCTACCCCTACGTTGTGATTTTTTGAGATTTCTATTAATTTTTATTAATTCTGTTAATTGATCAGTCAAAATATCGATACGATAGTGCTTTTTTAAAGTCGAAGCATTCCAAGTTCTAATTTTCATGTTATTTAAATAATTGAAATTATTTTGGCATCAAGAAAAGCAATGATCCCGGATACATATGCAGGACGGGATTTTTTGATGGATGTTTTTTTTAATTATATATTTTAGAAACATTACATTGATGATATAATTTGACTTTGGAACTATAGGGAAAATGAATTTTTCTTATCTGACAAGGGTACTGTGTTTTATTTCGGACTTGGTTAGTCAAATCATTTTTCATCTCTAACAAATGATTTTTTTTTATCTCCTTAACACATGTAATAGGAATTTAACAAAATAACAAACCTGGGCACAGTTCCAAGGATTCGTCCCATCATTCTGCACAGTTTACAAAGCGATCACATAGCGAATCTTCTTGTAAGCAATTTCCATACAGACAGTAAAACATTCCACATTTGGAATGGAAGTCATGGTTAAGAATGTCAAGTAGGTTATCAATGGCAGTTCACTAGCCTAATATAAAATATATCTAAAAAAAGGAGAGTAATCATGGTTTCAAGCCAAAAATAGGTCTAGGTATCTCGGCTGTCCTCTGCCAAAACCTAGTAACTGCATTTCGGATGATTTTTCAGGAAATGCAAAAACTGATTTTTTTACTTCCTGAAGCAATGAGAAGAGAAGAAAAGATGGGAAATTACCTAAGATATTTAGAAAAATTAGCGATTCAATCAGATATATTTTTTAATCCAGTACATTTTTTAAACCTGGGAAATTGCAGATACTAGGTTCTGGCGGAGCTTTTCGACTCCGATTGCCAACGTATCCCACTGCCGAAACCTAGTATCTACACAATATGGAGTTTTAAAAAAAGCGATCATTCATATATGAGAGCAGTTGCATTACAAAAGTAGCAAAACTATCTATTTTCTCTTCGTTCGTCACAGAACTGTTCTTCCTCTTCGTAGGGATCATCCTCGTCGTCAATGAGATCCATGGCTTCAGATCCAAACGTCTGAGATCCAAAACGTCTGCCGGTTCTTAGGCATCATGGGGCACAACTTTTTGACAATCGCATCCTTCTTCTCTTTAAGTATCCCTCTCGGAACTCTGTTAACCTCTGGCAAACGTTTGATGTCAAACTTTGGTTGCAGAAAGTCGCACGACTCCATATCTTTGTCAAAGTCTGTACGATAGTAGAGTGAGCGGAACCCTTTTTGTAACTTGGCTTCGAAAATGCTTAATAACTTTGGCAGCACACATTTTTTGCTCATTGCTCGCTTGCGTGTAACCCACTGCCTAAATTCACATAGTTCCAAAGCTGTGAGTTCTTTTCTTGACGTTGACACGCACTCCACAAAATCTGGAAAATCGTACACTTTCCCCTTTTCCGCATCTTAGTTTCAATGTTGCCATGGACCCAATCAACGGAGTTGTGAGTATGACCTTTAGTGAAGCATGTCAGTTTTACAGTTTGATGTCCGTTTGAACTGTTTACAATCTGGACAAGTGAGGTGTACAAAATCCAGTTTTTATTCTGTGTCTATCCAAAATACGAAATCCTTAATGTCACGCTCTGAAGTTGACGAAATAACAGCATAAAAAGCGTCAACAATGTTCTCGGCTGCCCTGCCTCTCAGGGCTTCGTGCCATAAAACGCAGTAAGAATGACCTTTTCCTACTGATGCTGTGTCAAACTGGTTCACACGGGCAAAGGTCTCATTAAATACAACGAGCCGACTAAGAAAAATAGCCTCTTTGTTTCCAGGTATATCAGGAAGTAGAATAACCTTCTGTAAATCTACGGCAAACAGACTTCCTAGAATCGCTGCTGCAGCTGGCTGCGTCTGATTGATAGACATGTGTAGCTTTCCTAGCATGTTCAATGTGTTTCTCCCAATCTTTTTTCTTTGATGCTTCGTGATCGTCAGAATCCATTTCTTCTATGTCATTTCCAACACTTTCAGCCATACTGTACTTTTCACACTCAGGATGCTGGCCTTTTCAATGATATGTTCATTATCTTTATCTGGCGTGTGTATGTCTCAAGAGAGACCTTCAAAGTTGGATATTTCTCACAAAAATCTTGATGCATGATATTGAGGGTCAAAGAAGATGGCAAATATTTGATGTTTGGTGCATTTTTACGACGGTAATGGGGCGTAGAAGGACCGAAACTATTGATATGGTTCTTAATCTTCTCGAGGTTCTCAGAAGTCACCTTGTTATGAGATGCTTTCTTTCCTCTATTATCCATAACATGCTGGTTGACAAGACCATGGTTTATCTTTTTACAGAGTTCAGTCAACTGAGAATCAGTTCTGAATCCAAAGGTATTCATTAACATCTTCTTGCAAACCTCTAGCTTTACCACAACATTATGTTCCATTTTTGGTAGGTAATAATGCCTTGATTCATTTTGTTTGAACATCTTTCCTTTTTCGTTGTCAGCATGGACAGTTCGCCTTTTTATAGGCTCTAGTCTAATACACCCACCTAAGAATTTACTTCTGGAGGTATAGCCTTCTGCCCAGTAACTTTCCAGAACTTGTTTTCTAGCTTCAACGTCAAACTCTTTGCAGTGCTTCTTGCAGCTGCAGGATGTATCACAGTACTCCTAAATAAATGGGTGTTTCCGCTTATTATTTTCTTTTTTGCTCTCTTCGCTTCTGTTCCTCTTCCTTTTAGTGTTACTTTCACTGCAACCGTTTTGGTCAAAAAAGGGATTTTCGTTGTGCTCTTGCTCTTGACCTTCATCAATTCTAACCGCTCTTTCTGAATCAATGTCTGGTACTGGTTCTGCAACATCCAAAACCAAGGGTTGTAGTCGATGAAAGACTGTTTCTGTTACATTGCTGATTAGAGATTTGGTTTCTAAATTTGCAGCTGACAAGTCACTGCCGGAGGGCTCTTGCTCTTGACCTTCATCGGTTCTACCCGCTCTTTCTGAATAAATTTCTGGTTCTGGATCTGTAACATCCAAAACCAAGGGTTGTAGTCGCTGCTGGAGGGCAAATTGGGTCTGAAAAAAAATATTTGAGAATATTTTGTTTCAGAAAGAAGTTCCTATAGAAATTAAATAGAAATATCACTTAATAGATTATGTTTTGCATTTGATTGTTATTTGGATGCAAAATAACGTTATAGTGCATGTAGTACCATTCACTCCAGTCAGTGCCGGAAAAGAAGTGCCCTGCGTTTATAGTACCAGTTTATGGTAAGTGTCAGTAGTATAAATATAAAAAACTAGCCTACACAATGATTAAGGTAAGTAATGAGTAAAAACAGTATCATTGGCTGCCGAGTTTCGAACCAGGTTTTAACCTCATGTCCTGCACTCCTGAACTTTGACTGGATCTTTTCTGAATCAGTAACTGGAAGCACACAGTACAGAAGAGTCTCATTAAATAAATCAAAACAACAAACTAGAGATCTCTTTACCCTTTCTTGGCATTATGGTTTAACCCCATTCAGTCTGAGTCAAAATTATATTGTTAAACTTACCCTAATTTCTTTTCTTTTGCTATCTCCTGTGCAAGTCTTGCAACGGTTTCCCCTCTGCTGGTTCCAGTTCTCTTCATCTTTCAAAACATAAACTTAAGCTGTTTTCTAAAGCGGGGCTCAGACGACGTTCGTAAAGTTCATAAAGTGGTTCACAAAGTTTGTTTCCGTAAAGTTTTCACCGCTCACACGAGCCTTGTACTTTACGTGAGTTTGAAGCAGGAAACTATTCAAATTTCAGAAGCATTTGAAGAAGTAAGGAGTTCAGGGTGTAAGTATAGTTTAATGAGCCATAAGGGCTTATTATGTTACTTATTTTTTATTCCTTCAGGATTCAGAATATCCAGATTCCCTGGTTTTTCCTATTTTCTTGTGAAGTTGACAGTGGTGCCAAAAATCGTAGCAAGAATTCAGTCTTATAGCACACTTGATATTTAGGGCAAAACGTTGAAACTAAATTCCAAACCACTGATGTCTACTACACTTAAAGATACTCAAGAGAGACTTCCTACCATTCCTCTTAGTCAGCTCCTAGTCTTTTCAAGGTGATGTCAATCCATTATTGCAACCTCTAATTTGCTGCTGACAAAACAGGCTTATCATCTGAGTCCCAGCAATGTCAGATCATAGAAATTGGGAGGATTCACTTAAATAGTTATCTGGTTTATTGTCCTTTGTAGGGATGTGTCATCAGGCAAAAGTGTGTCCCAGGAAGGTATTTTGAGGTACCTACCTCCACTCCTAGATGGTTTCCAAATTTGCCTACATGATAGGTCTATATCTATTGAAATTTTGACAAAACAACATTTTACCTTAGTTTTTGGTTATAAGTTTCTTTTTCTCTGTCTTTAGTTCTGAAAAACCAATTCCTATTGATTGTGTAGAAATTAAAGCCATAACGCTTGCTGATCATCATAATTGTTTTTTAAATTCCTTTTGTTTAAAGTATTTTAGAGAGATTTTAAGCCTAACATGGGCATATTACTGTCACAAATGGTTTTGCTCAAAAAGCAGGTTGAAAACAAATATAATATATAATTTTTCTTTTTTTTTTTTATTATTTAAATAATATAATATCACAAAATTAAGCAGTCATTATGCTGGTTGTATGTTAAGTAAATACAATCCCTGATGGAGTTTTGTTGATACTTGTTTTTAAATTGATTTGTTTAAATAAAATGTATATTGTTTATGGGACAGTAGTGAACATTGCAGCAACAATGACTTGAGTTGTTTTTGTTCAATATTTTCTTTTTTAAAATAATTGTTGTTCTATGGTCACATTTGCATTCCATGCTAAGTGGCTGGCACTCTAGATTGGGAATCTTTTGTCCAAGAGGCACAGGTTTAATTCCTGGCATTATCAGTTTATTTGGTATAGGACAGTGATGTGACTCTGTAACCTCAGACAGAATTGGGCCTACTTTAAAAGGTAACTTAGAGAAATCAGGGGACAGTATACAAGGAGGGCATGCAAAAGCATGGTATGGCTGGCTCCTAGCTTCCTATTGAACTTCATGGCTAAAGGACCACCAGGTCCTTTACTGGCCTACTGGCTTGCCATATAAACTTTCTTTTAAACCCATGTATACAAATGAAGAAATGCCAGTAAGGTCCTTCCTTTTCAATGAATTGTATAGACATGTATAGACAAGAATGTGGGTCATCATAGATGGCTAAAGTTAATCTTCACTGTTTTGTTTTAATTGTCATGGCTCTGAGGCTTTAGTGTAATAAAACCTACTTATGTCCATCCATTTTCTTTAAACAGACAGGAGTATGTTTCCTAGCTTCAATAAATTTATATGCAATTTTGAGACCAGGGGTTACAAAGTAGGTCAAAACTTACAAATGCTGTAACATAAACTGTGGTATAACTAATTAATTTGTAAGAAATGTATATCAATATAAAGATTAAGAAAAACAAATCATGTAGAAGACAAACAAATAAATAAAAGTATTCCTTTACAACCATTTAATGAAGTGTCACAAATGTAGGTCAAACTTAAGATTGAAATGAACAAAGCTTCCAGTGACCTTCCACTTAGTCTACATAGCCAGGGGAAAATCATGGAGCTGTATACTAATAATTGGAAGTGTCTCACTTCCCTGGCTAGTTTAGGACTTTTAATTGATTAGTCTACTGAATTTTTCCAATCCTGTGCAATTGAAATATTTTTCATTTTTCAGCAGAGGATTAAGACAATCTATCACAATGAAAAATACCCAGAGCATCTTGAATGGAATGACTAAGAAAGACAAACGAAAACCACAATATGCAATCTTACAATTAAGCTTCTAGCCACACTAATGACTTAGGCTACCCAGTTCTGAAATAACTGCTGAAGGTGTATTTGTCTATACAATTAGAAACTGGCCCAAAGCCCCAACCTCTTCCTTGTCAGAAATTCACATATTCAAGCAATACAATATATTTAATGTTACAAATTTTGTCATTATCATAATTATCATTACCTTAATTTTATTATTAATTACCTAATTTTATCTTGATTTTTAGTTTTCAGTTTCTTTTTCTCTGGCCTTAGTTCTAAAAAGGCAATTCCTGTAGTAGAATTCTGTTGCAATTTCTTGAGTAGAATTTTAAGCCATAACACTAGGTTTTCTAAATTTAGGAATACTCTTTTCTGCCAGTTTCTGAAAAGGCAATTCCTGTTAATTGATCAGAACTTTAAGCCATAACACTGGGTTATCTAAATTTGGGAATACTTTTTTATGCCACCTCCTTATACATTAAATATATGGCTGACATTATTTAAAAACAGAATGATTAGCCCAATGCCTATATTAGATAGTCTATTTTTGTTGAGATTGTTGTTTAAACTAGATTTTTAAGTTAATCTGGTTTATTGTCCTTTTGCTTTTTTCAAATAAAACCATAGAAGCAAGCTGATCATATTTCTGGAATATCTTGGGCTTTACATATTAAGCCAAACCTAGCTTATCTTTTTTTCATTTCCAGGTCAAGATGGAAGAGGAGCTGTTGCTACTTTTAAACCTGCAGTTGCTGCAGCTGCTTCTTTTGAAAAAGAGAAAGAAAATCAGAGAAAGAAAAAGAAGTGTATGGGTTAGACCAATTTTTGATGTTTCAGGGAGGATAGGTCAGGGGCCATCTCATAACCTCATGAAAGAGCTAATCATCTCAAATGATGTGATTATGTTTGCCAATTATGTCAGAATGACTCCAGAAAGTTGGAATTGCCTTCTTGGTAAGGTGTTCAATAAGTTGGAGAAGAGTACAACAAATATGAGAATACCCATATCTCCGGCTGAACGATTGTGTGTTACAATTCGTTACTTAGCAGATGGGAAAATCCAAAAGTCTTTGATGTATGAGCACCGCCATTGGCACAGCACAATTGTTGGGATTACCACAGAAACTATGACTGCCATTATTGATGCACTGAAAAATGATTATTTACCAAACTTGTCAACTGAGAACATGAAGGAAGTTGCTAACTAATTTTACTCCCACTGGAACTTACCAAACTGCTGTGGTGCAATTGATGGCAAACATATTCAAGTGGTTGCTCCTTATAAATCTGGGAGCACTTACTACAATTACAAGAATTTCTTCAGCATTGTCCTAATGGCAGTTTGTGATGCTGATTACAAATTTACTTTTGTAGACATTGGTGCACCTGATAGTAGAAGTGATGGGGGAGTTTTTTCTGATATTCAGTTTGCCAGAGACCTTGACAGTGGTGCTTTTCGCCTACCACCTGATGCCTTTCTGCCAGGATCAACAACACTGTTTCCTAACTTTATTGTGGGGGATGAAGCTTTTCCCTTAAAAAGGTACATCATGAGGCCTTACCCTGGACAATATTTGGACCATCAAAAACGGGTATTTAATTACAGATTATCGCGAGCCCGAAGAATAATTGAAAACTGCTTTGGCATCCTTGCCGCGAAGTGGCGGATCTTTTTTACACCAATTCACACTTCACTTGAAAAAGTGAACCTGATAGTGATGTCATGTGTTTGCTTGCATAATTTCCTGAGAGTTAGGGATGGAGTGACAGTGACCACTGCAAGGTATATTAATGTTGGAGATGCGGATCAAGGTGATGAGGACAATGGCCAGTGGAGAAATGTCCCAGCCCCAGCTGATACATGGGACAGAATAAACAGGGTTGGGGCAAATAACTATGCTATTGAGGTGAAAAAACTTCGTGATACCCTATGCATTTACCTCAATGTTATTGGAAAAGTACCTTGGCAGAATGATATTGTAAATAGACAGTAACTGTTCAAGCCTTGTGTAGAATTATGTTGCTGCCTTATGATTTTACATAGTTATATTATTATTGTACATATTATGATTGTTATATAGTTATAATGAAAATGTCATAGTTTGCTGCCCAATTTGATTTCTAAATCGTAGGTAATGTAGTAGAAGTGATTATACTGCAGTCACTGTGCATAACTGTGCATAAAACAATATACTGAAGTGAAATTTGGCCGGTATGTACTTACAAGTTTAGATTCCTTGCTGTGAAACAGAATTTTTTTTTTTTAACTTTCTTCCCTTTACTTACATTTCGAGATCCCAAAAAGTGGATGGTGTTGCCATCACAACCAACATAGTAGCAGCTTCCAATAACTATTATCATGTATCAAATTTGTTCACAGTCAAATAGTATACATATCACAATCTTGTTGGAAGTACTGGCAAAATTTAGCCTATTTGCCATGGTTATAATATGGAAATGTGAATTTACTACAAGCTGTACACTACCATGAGAAATTAAATCTGATTTGAATTACAAACTACCATTCACAACAGAATAGTTACAAGTATTATTGAGCAAACATTATACAAATAAAATCTTGAATAAATGGTAACTGTTTTTAGCAGTAATCATGAAAATTGAAACTCTTCACAACGTTTTCTTGTACTGAAACCCTATTTACTGCCATCTCTGTATACTTAGCAAGCACTTCGAACATTTCAGCCTGAGCCTTGACTCTTAAGTCAGTCGGCAGTTTCTTCAAGTCTTCAGCCAAGGCCATGGAGACCCATGTCTGTTGCCCAATGACATCCACTAAGTCTCCAATTTTGTGTGACATGGAAGAAATTTGTGCATCCAGGTCTGTTTGGTCACAAGACTTCCTCCTCTTTTTATGGCCACTTGAAAAAGGAAAAAAAATGAACAAAAAAACATGAATGTTTGAACAACAAAAAGAAACCAAAGAGCAATTCCAGGACAATGTGAATGTAGGAACTAGTGTAAGAGGCAATGAGTTTGAGCTGCAACAGCTATGAAAAAATGACAGATTAGGTCACAGGGTCAGGCTAGGGCTAAGTCAAGAAAGGTATGCTTATTAGCTATGAATAGACTAAGATTAATGCATAATGACATCTTAAGAACCATGGGTCACTCAACTGATAAGTGAATTTCTTTTTCTTCATACAGTAGGCCAATTTACATTTATAACCAAGCTGATGGTTGAGATTTTTGCATTCTCATATAAATGCATTCTATCAATTTGTTCTTTAACAATACAAAACAAGCCCCAATAGTGATTAAATCCATTGATATAATTTTAGTCTTATGCCTAAATAAGATTGAAATTACCTCTCAGACTTTGGACCTACTTGGGATGCTTCCTCTGCATCAGTTCCTTTTGAAGGCACAAAAGAGACTGAAACAATACCAAATAAAATGTGGCATTGGTAGAAAAACGACGTTGTAAAACCTTTCTCAACGAATTGTGAAATTGCAATTGTGGAAGTCCATGGACCTAAGGTGTTAAAACACAGAGAACATAGCTCTGTGACATGATTTGTTGATTATTTCACAAGGGGCTCTAGCTATGGGGTTGCTAATGTCTCTACACTTGGTGTGCAGTGCATTCTGGATTGTTTTGATTGTAGCCTATTTGCTTGAGACTACTTCTCAACCCATTTCCACTCTGATTGGACACATTGTGCAGTGGCTTCTTATGATTTATTTTGCTTGCTTAATATAGGCTACTACTGAATGTACCCCTGCCCCTCTGCCTGTGTTTGCTTTACTTTCTTGGCTTTGCTGTGTTACCTGTTTATTTTAACCTAGGCTATTGGGATATTTGTTTTCTATCCTCAACATTGATGGTGGTCTTATCAATAATCTACCTATTCTTGAGAATAAGCTTCAGAATCATTATATATTGTGTTTAAAAGAACATTTCATGGCTAACCACAGCATTGGTGTACTAGACATTAGTCCCAACTTTAAAAAATTTTCAGTTCCAGCTAAGTATATCTACTTATGTAGCATCACACCTTAATTCAAGAATTTTATTTCCGAGTAATACTTTTCTTTAACTGTAGAAGTGCAAAGAGCATAGCAATAAATGTGTAGCCTATTTACCTACAAATTACAAAGATGAAGATTTGGAGAGAATTTTTCACAAAAGAAGAAGCTTATTTTAAAAAATAAATATATTTCTAACAGAAAGCAACTGACATCAATGAAATCAGACAAAAAAACTCATGGAGAATAAATAATGTCAGCCTTATATTTAACCAATAAGGAGGTAGCACAAAAGAGTATTCCTAAATTTAGAAAAGCCAGTGTTATGGCCTTAAGTTCTACTGAATTAACAGGAATTGCCTTTTCAGAACTAAGGCCAGAGAAAAAGAAACTAATAATAAAAAATGAAGGTAAAATGTTGTTTTGTCAAAATTTTTAACTGTAGAAATGCACAAGAGCATAGTAATAAATGTGTAGCCTATTTACAAAAGAGTATTCCTAAATTTAGAAAAGCCAGTGTTACGGCCTTAAGTTCTACTGAATTAACAGGAATTGCCTTTTCAGAACTAAGGCCAGAGAAAAAGAAACTAATAATAAAAAATTAAGGTAAAATGTTGTTTTGTCAAAATTTTTAACTGTAGAAGGGCACAAGAGCATAGTAATAAATGTGTAGCATGTTTTACCTACAAATGACAAAGATGAAGATTTGGAGAGATTTTGTATTTTGACAATTAGTTAGTAACCTTAGCTCATGTCTCTGGTGGTGTTTTAAATTGCAGTTAGTCTTCAGCTTCTAGGATATCTGTGCTTTTTTACTATATGGAAAATTTTGTTCTCAAACAATACAAAACAAGCCACAATATTGATTAAATCCAGTGATATCACTTTAGTCATATGGCTAAATAAGATGAAAATTACCTCACAAAATTTGGACTTGCTTGGGATGCTTCATCTGTATCAATTTTTTTGGAAGAGTTCTGTGATGCTTCTTCAGCTTCTGGGGACAGGCTGACTGTTGCTATGTTGCTACTTCCACTAGATGCCTGTACATAATTAGTTATGCCAGCTCTTGGCTTGCGGAATTTAAGTTGGTCTGAGCAAAATGCATCAATAGCAAAGAAATGTGGCCAGGCAATAGGTTTTATTTCCCCACCTTTGGCTCCTGAAGGCTTTTTAAGGCTCCGCTTGTGGCGGCAATAGGTTTCCCTCAGCTTTTGCCACTGCTCTTCACATGAGTGAGCTAAAAGACAACTAAATATTAGCAAGGTCATGGTGGTTCTGTGCTGAAGATAGAAGCTTTTAGAATAAATAAAATAAACCTGAATATGAAACTAGGAAATATAGAACTCCTGTCTGTTTACAGGAAATGGATAAACATATGTAGGTTTTATTACACTAAAGCCATAGGGACATAGCAATTAAAACAAAACAATGAAGATTAACTTATAAAAATGACATTATATAAACATAAAAGTCACAAAGAAAACAAATCACAAATTTTACTTTCATGCTCAGCTGCCAACCTGAGCAATTGCCCTAACTTTTTAAACCTTGTAAAACATTCACCCCCATTACATTCACCAGCCATCTCATGACCCTCTCATGCACTTCTCATGAAGTGCCATAGGAAGCTATGGGCCAGCCATTCTATACTTTTGCATGCCCTTCCTGCTTACTGTCCCCAGATTTCTTCTTCCAGACCTTCCTGGGACATACAGACAATCAGCAATATTAATACAACATGTAAAAAGAACAACAGTCCATATTTTTTCACAAAAGAAGAAGCTTGATTTCAAAAATAAATATATTCTTAACAGAAAGCAACTGACATCAATGAAATCACACAAAAATACTCATGGAGAATAAATAATGTCAGCCTTATATTTAACCAATAAGGAGGTAGCACAAAATAGTATTCCTAAATTTAGAAAAGCCAGTGCTATGGCCTTAAGTTCTACTGAATTAACAGGAATTACCTTTTCAGAACTAAGGCCAGAGAAAAAGAAACTAATAATAAAAAATTAAGGTAAAATGTTGTTTTGTCACAATTTCAATAGATATAGACTTATCATGTAGGCAAATTTCAAGCCATCTAAAGGGAGAAGCAGTGGATGTGGGTAGTTCAAAATACATTCCTGGGGCATACTTTAGCCTGTAGTCACATCCCTGAAAGTCTCATTTTCCAATTTTGAAAAAAATTAAAAAAAAACATTGATATGGCTCAAAATTCTACTCAAATAGCAGGAATTGCATTTTCAGAACTAAAAGCAGAAAAAAAGCAACAAGTAAATGGAAATTTAGGAAAATGATGTTTTGTCAAAATTTCAGTAGTTAATAGACATGTCATGTAGGCATATTTCAGGGCCCTCTAGAGGGAGAAGGAGTGGAGGTGGGTACTTTAAAATATCTTCCCAAGACATACTTTAGCCTATAGACCCATCCCCGAAAGATTCATCTTTTTAACCTAAACCTAACAGGTCCATTAACTAAAATTTTACCAAAACTAAGCCTGTTAAGGCCAGCATATGGTGTGCCAAATGTTAGAAACATAATGCAAAAAATATGCACTGGGTATGCCAAATGTTAAAAATAATCTATTTCTATATCAAGTGTGTGTCTGTGGTAGACTTGTCTACCATTCAGAAAAGGGGTATGTGCAAATAATTAATAGTGAGGTAGCCTTGTATGCCAAGTAGGCTACTAGACAAGCCAAAATAAAACACTTGGAATATGGTACCTAAAATCATATGGCTTTGTACTGGTTCCCAGTGAGGTCCACAAGTTTTTCTGGGTTATCACTCATTTAACAGGTCACCACTCCAGGGACTGAAAGCCCGTTCTTGAAATCTGGGTGATCTTTTTGTGGAGTGTTGGCCCAGTCAGAGCCATCACTCTTCAGACTGATCACTCAGATTCAAGAGTGGATCATCAGTCTATAGAGAGGTCAGCCAGATTTCAAGAATAGGTCATAACTCTATCAAAAGATCATTCAGATTTCAAGAATAGGCCATCAGTCCCTGGAGTGACGACCTCTCAAATGAGTGGTCACCCATAAAGACCTCTGGACCCCTCTGCTGGTTTCCCCTGCTTTGAAGGAATGAGTGAGCAATAGTTGCTTCTTTTGCAGATAGTATAGCATCTGATATATGGTCTAAAGTGCAACCACACAACAAAAGTAGTGTTCAACCCACCTGTAAACTCACCACCAAACTGAGGGCACATAACAGTCATAGCATAACTAATTTCTTTGAATATATTTTCTATGCATATTCTATCTTTGTGTTTTCCTTGAGAAGCCTGGAATAAGACAGGCTTCTCTCGGACTAGAGAAATGAAAATGTCTTCAGCTTCAATATTCCACATTTCTCAATATGTTTAAAAGTTTTGCTCTGAAACTCTTTCCCTATTGGTCAACTTTACGAAAAAAGTTAACTAAAGTTTAACTTTCATATTTGGTGTCGTAAAGTTGTAAAGAAGTTTAACGAAGCAACTTCATGAAGCTTACCAACCACTTTATGAACTTTACGAACGTCGTCTGAGCCCCGCTTAATCATTATTGATGATGCTGTTTTTCTTGTCAATATTGATGATGCTGATTCATGTGGCGATGCTCACGACATCTCGAACGGTAGTTACTGGGTTTCTAAAGTCAGATGCCTCTAGCAGGTATTAAGTTTCAACCGTCAAATGGTATATAAACGTAGATACTAGGTTTTGAGCTTACTATTAAGTGCGGACTAGGTTTTGGCAGTTGGATTCTTGGGAAAATGTCTTTCGTGCCTGTAGATACTAGGCTTGTCCGAATAAAGTATAACAGATGGAAAAATTCTGATCACGCCATTCGAATTGCCGTGCTCGAATTACTGACCGTCAATACTCAAAAACGATTTTTTGTAGTTACTTGGTTCTCTATTTACACTAGAGTGGGGGGCTATATTTATTATACTGAGAAAGAACGAATATTCCCTATTAATAATATTCCTTGGATGGTCCTCACTTTTATCGCAGGACATTTTACAAATAGCGGGTAAAACACAAAAGACGAGTTAACTAGAAGTAAGGAAGCGGAAACAGGGAGGTTCCAATTTGTAATAGCTCACTTGGAATGATGTTTGTATTAAGGATGTCAATAAGCCAGAATTATCGTGAACGTTAGAGCTGTCATCATTCAAAAATTGTCACCACAAAAAAACCATTTTGCCCACATCGCTCTTTATTTATTCAGCGTTAAAGCAGATGCACATTGGCATCACTTAACTTAGTTAAGTAGTCTAAGTTAAGTGATTTTACTTAGGTCTCTTCACATTGAAATCTTGCCGTTCACATTGAAAAATGAAAAATGACTAATAGGACTAGGCAAAAATTTTGAATTGTTGGATCATGGAATTGAGGATGGATAACACTTATATGGTCAATGATAATGAAAGTAGCTCTGATGAAGATTTGCTGCTAATTCTTCACTTAAGGCAGCAAAAGAAGAAAATTAAAGGGTATTTCAAAGTTATAGATGCTGTTTTAACGGAATAACCCACTAATGATTTGGTCTAACTGAATTTCATATAGGGCCTATGGCCTCGTGAAGGCAATATATATATATATATATATATATATATATATATATATATATATATATATATATATATATCTTGAAAAGAGAAATCACCAATGCAACAGCAAAAACACATAAAAAAAGAGACAGAAGGAGAAAAGGAAGACTGTTTTCCTAAATTAGTGATTAATATAGACCAGCACTTGAATGAGGCCTTAACCCTACTCATCCATTCAATCACATAGGTCAAACAGCATAGCCAAACACAATCAACCATAAAGAATAATCCATGGACAGGCAATCATGTCGTCAATAAGTATAAGTTGTCATTTACCAAACAATAGAAAAAATAATAAAGACAAATAATTCAGAGGCAACAACCCAACACAAGGGCTAATTTACCATATTACCAAAAACATGGTAAAATTTTAGTTTAGTGACTTCTTGCTATCTTGGAAAGGGGCTAGGTATCCCAGGGAGGTATTTTAAAGTACCTTCTTCCAATCCCTCTCACTCAAGAGGACCCTGAAATTTGCCTACATAGCAGGTCTATACCTATCAAAATTTTTAGAAAACAACATTTTACCTTAATTTTCAGTTACCAGTTGCTTTTTCTCTGCCATTAGTTCTGAAAATGAAACTGTTATTTGAGTAAAATTCTGAGCCATATCAATGGTTTTTTCAAAATTTTGGAAATGTATTTGCATATCTTTAAAACCTTATAAATTGGGATTGAACAAAGTTGTCAAGCTGAAAATAATTTTGTTGTACTTCATTCAAGCAGAAGATCTATTTTGCAAGGTTTCACTTTTATAGCACATATTTTTAAAGGTCATCAAAGGTCAGGACCCTTTTGAGGGAGAGTGAGTGGAGGTAGGCACTTCAAAATACCTTCCCAGGACATACTTTAGTCTGTAGACCAATCCCTGAAAGTTTCATTTTCCTAACTCAACCTCTTTCCGAGATAGCAAGAAGTCACTAAACTAGAATTTTACCATATATATATACATATATATATATATATATATATATATATATATATATATATATATATATATATATATATATATATATATATATATATATATATATATATATATATATATATATATATATATATATATATATATATATATATATAGCCTAGGCTATATATGTATATAGTCTGTATCCTAGGGAATGGAAACATGAACAAAATCCCAGGTAGAAATAGGGTGTTTAATTGGGATGCTTCAATGCCCAGGTTGGTAGAAATAGTGAGGGAAAGTAGGATTGAATTATACTTTTTGTATTAATGTTCGAAATATGGTCTGTCAGTCAGGTATCCAGGTAAATTCTAACATTGGCATATATTTTGAAGAACTTAACAATTTTTGTACACATGGTTTGTGAAAATGATTGGTAAAATGCATTGGCACAAAATTTTAATCACAGTTTCCATTTTCTATTTATGCAGTTCTAATTGTTCTAAGCCTTAACATTACTCTTTACTTTCCTTTAATTTTCAGTTATTACCAAAATAGTTTTAAGCATTGGCTTCTTTGACACGTACTAATTGAATTCAAATTTTTATGTTTGTGTTACAGCTGAATTGACCAGTCAAACAGTCTTTTGCTTAAACTATAATATGAAAGGAATATTACTTTAATTTGTTTATAATTTATATATTTACTTTTTAGGAAGAAAAGACTATGGGTACATCCAATTCTACAAGAAAGGGAGAGGACTGTGAAAGGCCATCTGACACTGCTTAATGACTTACTTATGAGAGACGATGAAGAGAAATTTTAAAATTTTGTAAGATTAACAAAGGCAGAGTATGTTGAATTGCTTAGTTTAGTGAGGCCTTTTATAACAAAAAAAAACACCAATTTTAGAAAGGCAATCTCTCCAGAACTGAAGCTTGCTTTGACACTAAGATATCTGGGTACTGGTTTGTCAATGGCAGCTCTCCATTATGAATTTCGTGTTGGTCACTCAACAGTTTCACAGATATTATCAGATACAATGATGGCAATATATGAAGTTTTAAGTCCAATGTATCTGCAAGAGCCTCAATCAGATACATTGAAAAGTGTCAGTGAAACTTTTAGGGCAAAAGGTTTTTTGCCAAATTGCATTGGTGCCTTAGATGGTAAACATGTGCGAATTCAGTGCCCATACAAGTCTGGGTCTCAATTTTACAATTATAAAAGTTATTTTAGCCTTATACTTTTAGCTGCATGTGATGCTAATTACAAGCTTATTTATGTAGATGTTGGAGCTTTTGGAAGTGAGAGTGATGGGGGTGTATTTGCCAGGTCAGATCTTGGGAAAGGCATAGACACTGGGAAAATAAAGCTTCCTGATTCACTTCCATTGCCTGGAACAACAGAAAATTTTCCATTTTTTTTGTTGTTGCTGATGAAGCCTTTCCATTGTGTAGTTATATAATGAGACCTTTTCCTGGAAATAGACTCTCAGAAGCACAAAAAATTTTCAATTACCGATTATCCACAGCTCGGCGCCTAATTGAAAATACGTTTGGTATACTTGTGCAGAGGTTCAGAATTTTCCGAACTGAAATACTAGCACAGCCTGAAAAAGTAAAAGCAATAATCATTGCTTCTGTATGTTTACACACTTTCATTATTTCAACTAGAGGAGCCCCAACTGATATTCAAGAGCTATCAATAGGAAGTGGGATTTCTCAGCTTGGCAGAGTTGGGAGCAACAATTCTTCCAGAACAAATCAAGATCTTAGAAATAGACTAATGGATTATTTCTTATCTGTAGAGGGTGCTGTTCCTTGGCAGCGAGAAAAAGCATTGAGAGGCATATTGTGACTTGATTTATAAATAAATATGCATGTAAACATATCATACACTATTTGTATATATAGATATCCTGAATATATATATAGAGAGAGAAAGCATTTAATATGAAATGACTAAAGATCAAAATATAATAACAAAAAAAATCAAATATTGGCTTAAAGTGAAAAAGATAAAACATATTTCAACGTTTTTTGGTATGTTCTAGTATAGCATTCATGATTTCATGCGACACTGCAGTTTCTCCTCAGCTGGTATATCCTTCATGAATGATACAAGTGACATTAGAAAATGCTGGTCTTCATCCATAGTTATAACTTTATTTTTATCCCTTTTTTGTTTTTCACTCAGGTATGAGAGAATTGCTTCATCAGTTGCAGATGAAGTACTTCCCTCTGTTTTGGTTCGGTTTCTTTTTTGAACGTTTTTATAAGTTTCGAAGTGCTCATCTGGAGCAGTTGAAGTGGATGCCTGTGGAGATTCCGTTTCGATTAGCAATTCTTCTGAATTGGCTTCTTCTTGGGACACACAGCGAAATTCTGGAAAATAGAATACATTAATGTTTGATGGATGAAGGTTTGTACTATAGTTTATGATTCTGTTCTGCAAAAACGAGGGACAAGTTACTGAACAGAAGAGCTCTATTTTATTTTATTTTTTTTAGATTATATAGTTAACATACAAATAGTTTTGATGCCAGTTCTTTTATATAAGGGAAGAGCATATACTTATACCATGCTAAGAAAGTAATTCAAATTGGGACTGAAGATCGATTTAACACAAACTCAACAAAAATAGCAGCAATGTTTTTAAAACAGAAGATAAAACTGTTAAGACAAAAGTAACAACTCCTAAAAACAAGAAACTAAGACAATAAGAGCTGAGAGCTCATATGGCACGTGAGAGGAGGTTGGAAGAGCCAAGAGATTCTTCCCACCAGGTTTCATCCCAACCTCTCCACTCTAAGCATTTTCCAAGATTTCAGGTTTCCCCCTACAACTCCCCCAATACCACCGGATCCGGTCGAGATTTAAAATAAAAGTTCTGAGACACTATATCCTGCTAAATATAAAATTTCATTAAGATCCAATCACCCGTTTGTAAGTTAAGAATACCTCATTTTTTCTAATTTTCCAAACTAACTGTCTTCCCACTCCTCGCCAGATGGTCGAATCAGGGAAGAGACTATTTCAATTTAATCTTGTCTGGTCCCTGATACGCCTGCCAAATTTTATTGTCCTAGTTTATCTGGAAGTGCCCAAACTAGCAAAACCAAGACTGACAAACTGACAGAAATTGCAATCACTGTATGTCATTTGGTGAATACTAAGTGCCATAAAAATCTTGGGGCCAAAGCCCCCCTTGAGTTAATTAATAATAATCATATTTCTCATAAATACTGGACATAAATTTAACATTTATGTTTATGTCAATAATTGCAAATCTCATTTTCTTTTGGACCAAAAGTAATTGTACACTTTCTGATAATTGTATAGTTGAAAGTTTTTGGGGCTAGGGACTCCTCCCATTCCAGGTCAATTTACATTGAAAATGTGTCCCAAATACTAATTAGAAATTCAATACGTTTAAACACTTCATTATTTTCGATCTTGAACTTAGAATAATGCTACCAGTATTTCCAATATTAGTATTGGAATACTATTGTTTCCATAATATATCAAGTTTTAAATTTTTGTTGTATAAATAATAAGGACCAACCTGAAGGACTATGAGTAATATCGAAATCAATTTCTTCAGAGTAATCTTCTGTTATTTGCTGTTCGATTACATTGATGACAGGCAATGACGATACACAGTTACCTAAAACAAATTATTCTTAGAAACAAGGCTGGAAATTAATATGAAGGGTTTTCTTGAAGTAAAAAATTACCATGATATATTCACATAACATCACATTATTATTTTTAATTTAATTTTTGACAATCCAGGTTAAACTTCATAGATACAAACTCTTTTGATAATCGAGTTTTACATTAATTGATATGTTATTTTTCAATGTCAACATTAGTTTTGTGTTCAGATTGCATAAGTCTTAAGCCTTTAAACAACAATTATAGTGCCAATCAACCAATTCTTATAACACAGATATTCAAATTAAAATGAAGCAATACCTTTTATAATTGTTACTTAGCATATACAAACACATATTATTTAGGACATACAAACTGTAAACTAATCTGTGATTGCTGCCATTTGATTCCTTGTTAATAAATATATATAATATATATAAATATATATAAATTATGTGTGTGTGTGTGTCTGTATTGATTATTTTTCTGTTTATATGTACAATTCCATACCAATGGTTTTTCTGCTCCTATCAATGATAACATCTCTTAAAAAATCCATTCTTTGAATAAACTCCTGGTTTGCTGCCTTTGTCTTCAAAGCTGCAGAACCACTTGGCAGTTTTGAAATTTTCTTCAGTCGGACATATCGCTCTCTCAGACTGACCCATTTTTTTTGAAGCTCAGTAACTGCAAAAAAGAAGTAAGTGAAGTTTTGATAAATTTTATGGAAATTATTTTAGTTGAAGGAGATTTTTCATTTTTAGCTTTTTCATATCTTTTTCTTTTTTTAACTTTGTCATGTCACTTCTAAAATTGATGATTACACAGTCCCAAACAAGAAAGGGGGTCCATTCCTTTTCAATGCAAGCCCAACAAGTTTTAAATTTGGCTCCCTCTCCCCACCCTCCAAATAAAAGAAGCAAATTTAAGTATTCTTGCTTGAACTACAGTCCTTTAACAATAGTTTCTAAATTTTTAACAAAATCATGAAGCATTACAAAACATTTTTTTGCCATTTTTTATCTTAAATTCAGTAAAGCATCAATATCACCATTATATTATGAAAAAACTGCATCTTTTATATCTACCACTACATCTTTGCATTTCCCCATGGATTTCAAAAATTAAAAATTTCTGGCAGTTTTCTTTGAAAGACTTTTTATGTCCTTTTACTTTTTATGAAAGAATTTTACCTAATACAATTAAGGGAAAAGAAAAGAATAGTAAGTGATACTGACTGAAATGTCAAAACTTTTGCCTCCAACAAATGAAAAAATCAAAACTACCAATTAAAGTTGCAATTTGATAATACACCGATCATTGGTACCTAAAAAAATTTATCATTAAGTAAAAATAAGCTAGTTTAAACTAGTCTATTAAAACGGAAGGAGGTGTGTAACAGGTCAAATTTTTCCTAGTTTATATTCATTCAATCCTGAAACTTGTCAAAACCCTACAAAAAAATGTGGCTCCTATTGTTTTCTATTTGGGCTACATGCCAGTAACCATTAAATATCTTTTGGAATCTAACTAAAGATTTCCCTTAATAATAATAACAATAATGATAAAAAAAATATATTGCAAGGGCAAAGGAAGTCAGACAGTTGTATAGTCTACAAGGTGAACCCACCAAATAACAATGACCTACAAGCAAAGCATCTAATAGCCAACTAGCATTTCTATTGATTAAAATCACACTACCTTCATATACTAATGCAAGAGGATCTATCCTTCCTAAGCCTGAAAAGACTTATTTCTGTTTAACTTATTTAGCCAAACCAAGGTCTATGCCTACCTGAGATTAATAGTCCTTGACTTGCCATCTGATTTGATGTATGGTAGATCAAATTTTTCCTAGTTTATATTCATTCAATCCTGAAACTTGTCAAAACCCTATAAAAAAATGTGGCTCCTATTGTTTTCTATTTGGGCTACATGCCAGTAACCATTAAATATCTTTTGGAATCTAACTAAAGATTTCCCTTAATAATAATAACAATAATGATAAAAAAATATATTGCAAGCGCAAAGGAAGCCAGACAGTTGTATAGTCTACAAGGTGAACCCACCAAATAACAATGGCCTACAAGCAAAGCATCTAATAGCCAACTAGCATTTCTATTGATTAAAATCACACTACCTTCATATACTAATGCAAGAGGATCTATCCTTCCTAAGCCTGAAAAGACTTATTTCTGTTTAACTTATTTAGCCAAACCAAGGTCTATGCCTACCTGAGATTAATAGTCCTTGACTTGCCATCTGATTTGATGTATGGTAGATCAAATTTTTCCTAGTTACTTATTCATTTAATCCAGAGACTTGTCGAAATCCTACAACAAAAGACAACTCCTATTGTTTTTCTATTGTAGGCTACCTGCCAGGGACCATTAAAAATCCCCTGAACAATCTACTGTACCTTACTAGGCTGTAGATTCCTTTAATAATAATAAACAATATAGCAAGTGCTAGGGAAAAGGAAGTCAGAGAGTTGCATTGTCTAACATTTGAACCCATCAAATAACAATAGCCTATAAGCAAAGCTTTTAATAGCCTATTAGCATTTTCATTGATTAAAAATCACACAACCTTCATAAACTGTTGCGAGAGTGTCTATCCTTCCTAAGCCTGAAAAGATTTACACTTCTATCTAACTTATTTATTCAATCCAAGGTCTAGGCCTACCTGAGATTACCATTCCTTGACTTGCCAGCTGATTTGAGAAACTCTCCCATGCATTGATTTTGAGATGCCTATCCTTATAATTGTCATTTTTTGGATTATACAAATAGGGCCTAGAGCTAATAAAATCAATTATCTAATGTTCAACTGAAGACATTTTCAAAGCTTTTCTGAAATAAAAGTCTCACTTATAAGTAATCACTTATAAGTTGAAAAAAGTTCAACTTTGAAAAAAGCCTAAGTTAAGTGAACTAAGTGAAAGTGTAAAGTAAATTAAACGGGTTTTTCGTGCCAATGTGGACGGGACGAAAAACCAATGTGCATCCGGCATTATTGCTATGATAATATGAAGAATAAGCATAATCGCTCAATCAATTAAATATAGATTCTCTATCAATGGGTTGTGAGCCCATTAGCTTAACTTACTCTTCAATACTGCCAAGGCAAGAAGACCCCCCCCCCCACTAACCCCCAAAAAGGCTTCGATATTAATTGTTCTGAGTGAAGGAGTTCTTCTAGATCGTCTTCGTTGAAGAGCCGCCATAATTATAATTTTAGCCACTTTTTGGGTCAACTTTAGGGGAAATATGAGTTTGGGCATTTTCAAACTTTAAGGTCCTCTTTTTAAAGTTGACGCTCAACACTTTATAAAACAACCAAGCAGACAAGACAAGGCAAGGACAAAAAAAAATTAATCCTTCTTAAACTGAAACTGAAACTGACCAATCTTCAGCTCATCAGCTCATTCAGCTCATTAAGAGGCATGCAATATGGGGTTTGAAACTCTGAAAGTAATTTTTCGGGTCAAGATCAACAAGTCTATCATTAATCATGTTTAAGTAGGTCATATCATTTAATAAATGTAACTCTTAGGCTGAGTTTGAGCGATTTTAGGGGGTTTCCGATTTAGAAATTTTAAAATAATTTATGTATACTGAGCGTCTCTATAATTAAATTAAATTTATTTATTAAATTATTAAAAGTATTTTAATAGTATGAACATATATGAACAGATATAAACTTACCGTAGTATTTTTGACAGAAACATGGAAAACAGAAATAATATTTTTGGCGTAATTGATTCTATCATGAACGATCATTTCACCAAAATCTAAGAAGAGCATTGTTGGCATAACTATATTCATACGAATATGCACCCAAAACAAAAAAAAATACCCAAAAACGAAATATACAAAATTAAAACCTTATATTACAACTGCCACTTAAGATACACAAAATGCTGACGATATTTTCTGTTCATTGTTTCTTATCTTCATTTATTTTTTCGTTTTCTTCATTATTATATTTCGTTTTCTTCTTTTTTTCTTTTAAATAGAAAAAGTATTTTAATAGTATGAACATATATGAACTGATATAAACTAACCGTAGTATTTTTGACAAAAACGTGGGAAACACGTTTGGAAAACGTGGAAAACGTATTTTTGACAAAAACGTGGAAAACGTGGAAACAAAATTGTTGATAGAAAATTTTCCATCCTAAGTAGCCAAAATTAAATATAACGAATTTCACAAGAACAAAGCTTTCAACTTGAGCATTTTGATCTATGTTAAAAGGCTCAAATTCCTCTCCAAGGTCTTCACAGTGAAGAGACTCGTCGCTTGATGAATTATTCAAGGCAGTCAAGCCGGAAAAAAGCTCCGCTCCGTCGTTTTTGTTGTCGTCACAATGGGCCGCACTGTTTTGACGCCTCTTTGCAAATTTCTTCGGTGGTCTGATCTTTTCTTCTTTTAGCTTTAATCTCTTCCTTTTCAGGTGTGTCTGTTAAAATGCGAGTCTTGCCTCGATTCCGATTCCCACGACCCGAAACGGAGCTAGCTTAAACTTGGAAGAAGGGTCCAGCTTCTTCTAGATACCTAATCATGGGAGAAGCCGATGAGGGGAAGGACTCAGAGTCAGCCTTCGACAGAGGACTGGGCGAAACATTTGTTGTATCTAGGAGCCTCTTTTTCACTAGCGATGGTGCAAATGCTCCCTCCGGAAATATGACACGATCGAAAGGGAAAATTCCAGTGGCTCAGAACACAGATACAATGTTCGACGCACTAAGTGTCTCTAGGAAGGGAGCCCTGCTGAGCGGAGCTACTTCGTAAATGGAAATACGCTGGCCGCAATGTAACTTTAGCCACTCATTGAAGCGCCCTTTTATGCGAACAATAAGGCGAAAATGTCAAAAGTTTCAAAAAAATTTCTGGCTGTGTTCGATCACCCTTACATCGAGATTGCTGTCATGGTTGTCCATTAGCAGGAGGATTGGAGTCTCTGCATCTGGCTTGGTGATCTTTGTAAAGTGTCACAGCTTCCAAGAATAAGTTGCCATTGACCCATCCCTTGGGGTCAGCAAGTCCCAGGCAACCAGGGGGGCCATCGTTAATCATTCTAGGTACAAAATTTAGTCATGGAAAAATGAAAACTTGAGGGATAGTTGCTCCGGCCGCACTTGCGAATGAGACAGTAGTTACATTTTGACCTCTTTCCGCAGACACTGTCTGATCAACTTGTTTTTGTCCAGTCGGCGCTAGGACTTTAGGCGGTGGAAGCACCGTGGGTATGCCAGTTTCATCCACATTCCAGATGCGATCGGGTGTCAGCTTGGCTCCAAATCTCCCGTAGACATCAAGCAGCTTATCAAAAACGTCGGAACTACACGTTTGTTGAAACCAAAGGCTCTCACCTGACTTGTGGGTTCCGGCTTCCTGACTGAAATGTCTGGACTCCGCTTAAAAAATGCGAGAGTAAAACAGTTCAAAATAGGGAAGTTACCTTTTTATTGACAGTGAATAGATATAAAATTATTTAACTGGATATTTCGAACACATGTACAGTGTTCATCATCAGCAGTAAAACTTTTTTTTTCACAGATCCATGAATATGTATTATCTTCAGTTTTTCTTTTCATTAACAAGAAAAAGAAAAATGTATAAAGTGGATTTGAACTTGATGGACAAGATTTCCGTTTTAACTTTGTCAGAAATCCATCCTGAAAGGTGTCCTCTAGCCAAATGAACGAAGAATGTTCATAAGCTTCACCTGATCCGAATCTTTCGTCCCAAACGCAATCCATTTGAAGAAATGTTTGCAGTTTTTGGCGACAAGATTATAGTTTTAGAATTCTTGAGCTCCTGGCGATGACCCATGTCTTGCGGCAGCCTGTGCCATTATGGCAGTGGTGAGCCTATCCTTTTTGACATATCCGGTGATGGTCGCATTGTTAACTCTCCATCCCTCACTCTTTTCAACTTCGTGTTTCTTTTCGGACAGAGAGGCTCGTCTATATTTTGAATATATACAGCAACCTCCCTCCGGACAATAATGTTTCGGCTCATCCTTTTTCATCTTTTTCCAATGCAAGTGGGATACGGCGCGTTCCACTACAACAACTTAACCATTTTTGGTATTATTCTTGAACGGACCGATGTAAATGGCCCAGTGACAATATCTAGCTCCCCCATGATCGCCGTCGAAATTGTAGCAGGTCCCCAGGCCGGAGCGCATTGACCATATTAACGGTCAATTCATAGTAACAGTCCGATTGATAGTTTTCTGGAACTCTTTGAGGGGGTCTTTCTGGGGCGGTGGGTACTCTTTGAGGGGGTCTTTCTAGGGCCGGGGGTATTCGACGCCAGTCCGAAGAACCATTCGAACCATTGGGCCATTTGAAGAAGCCAGTCCTTTGACGCTGCTTCGTTTTCCGTCCAACTTTCTGGCACAGAAACGTTATTTGCCCGAGCGTTAGAATAAACGAAAAATCTGGATTCTTTTGTCGTAAGTCCTTGGTTCATAGTAGAACAGTTTCGGAAATAGTCTGCAAGTTTCCTCCCGTATCCTAAGTCAAAAGCTTGCCTGTTGTGTTTGGCTTTCATCGGTAAATGATAGAGAGTGGCTGAGGCTCTTCATTGGCACTTGTTTAAGCTTTTTCCCTTGATGGCTTTGATAGCTTGACGTAGTCCATTAGTGTAGATTTTTTATGCCGAAGTTTTCTGCAATTCCTCTGAACGATACTTCTCGATATAAGCCTCAACGGCTTTAATCATATTCTCGATCAGGAGGAGAATCTGGCCGCATTCTTTTTTACACTAGAGGCATTCTGAATAAAAAAACAGCAACAATGAGAAACAGGCAAAATGAAAATAGTAAAAGGTACATGATAAGGAAAATTCTTAGAAAAGGCAAAATAGTTGTTGTGGTTGGTTCGGACAATGTTCGAATGCACCCCACTTTGTTTGTCTGAACCAACCCCACCTGAAAGAAAAAGCCTGAAACCCTACGCCTGAAAAAGCCTACGTCTCAGAAATTACAGATGGCGACAAAAGCCAAAATTGAAACAACTTAACAAAGTCTAACAAAGTTCTCCACTTATTTAAGTATTGTGGCGGTGGATACAAGAACACTCTTTATAAAATAGTTTTTAACATATTATATTTTTGGCCAAATTCCTTTTATTTCTGATGTAACCTATCATACTGTCAAAAAAAACAAAAAAACAAACACAATTTACTGTGTCATAGCCACTCAACTTATATACATTAGCAATATTTATTCACTTTAGGGACTGGATATTGGTTTATGCAAGAGACGACCTCTTTATTCCCTTGTATTGCTATATCCACCCAGTTTTTATGGCTTAGATATCATCGGGAGCTGTAAGGTCTAATTGATGCATTTCTTGCGCTTCAATTGTCTCATGTTTGTGCTACGTTCTTCGCAGTTTCAAGAGCATTTTATAGTTCAATGTTAGCAGTACTCTTATTGTTAATGAAATGAAAAATACCAAAAATATAGTAATTTTTATATTGTACCAGTGTTAGGGGGGGGGGCTAAAAAATAAGTGACGAATTTGGACTGAGGGACACGGTCAATAATACCAAATGTTCTAGGTGACAGAATCATCTTAGTAATTTCCGGGTCTCCTAAGTCGTGTAGATTTCCTTGAGAGCGTACTTCAAGATCACGGGA
The DNA here is from genome assembly GCF_032884065.1 of Artemia franciscana. Classification (NCBI taxonomy): domain Eukaryota; kingdom Metazoa; phylum Arthropoda; class Branchiopoda; order Anostraca; family Artemiidae; genus Artemia; species Artemia franciscana. Next base: position 21,273,969 of record NC_088877.1, read on the forward strand.
ATTGTGCCTGGTGCCTGGAATCATTAACAAGGACGATTAATTAAGCGATAGTTTGTTTCAATACTTACATACAAATTGTCAGGTAAGGTACATCAAACTTCAACTTAAGCTAAGTTTCGGTTGTCTTACATGTTGACTACACTGCATCAATGTTGGAAATCAACTAACTTAAAACTAAACATCTCCCTTTTAGTATCTGCCCATATCCTGTGTTTTTGTGTCGTTTGTCCCTTTCAAAAAAGGTATTACGCCTCTGCATACCTTGCTATTATGCGGAGGCATTGAGGTCACTAAAGGTGGGTAACCGAACCTCGCTTTTTTATTATATTTGTTTGCAAGTGTAAGAAGAAATATTTTTCCTTTCATTGTTGCAAAAACAATTAATAAATCGAAACAAATTTCGAAGCTTAAATTTATAGTGAAATAGAATAAGAAATTTATTTTGAATTTTATAGGGAAATAAAATAAGGCATTTTATTTTGAATTTTATTGAGGGAATAAAATTAGGAATTTTTTTGAATTTGATAGGGGGAATCGCAGGTCTATATGTCACATATCCCCTTTCCCGTTGTAGAATGATGTCCTCATCATTCAGACTAATCTCTTTTAAATTTATGTTTCCTTAAAACATTTTATTGTTTATCAAAGGTTATTTTTATAATTCCCTCACCGCGTAATGGCCATTGATCTACATCCATAGTATTAAATTGTGTATTTCTTATTATTTTTGTCCTTACCCCTAGATTTATGGTGTTTGAAAATTATACTCCTACACCTCACATTAATATAAAGCACGAACAAAAATATAGGCTTAAACTGTAAATACCTAATTTCAATTTTTTTTGGAATCTTAAGTAATTTTATTTTATTATAATTCAACAGTGATGTCCAATTGATCCGAGGTATTCGATAACATAAAAGTAGTACAATTAGATTAAAATGTCATCATAATAAAATCACTTTCACTACTGGTCATTATGTCATAATTTTTTACTAAGTTATCTTATAAATCACTATTGGTGCTTTTTTTCTTATTATTCATTATTGAGATTTTCATGTCTTCTTTCACACCTATGCCATAATTTTTCGTGTCTCTGCCCATTTCACTATATTATTTTGTTTATTATTGTTCATTCAAATTAATAAGTTTTTCACCCCATAATGCTTTAACTGTTTAAATAGTAGTAGTAGTAGTAAGACAGAACTAGACCCTTAAGGTCCAAACCGGCGGTGCTGATCTCCGTTTCATGGCCGTTAAGCCAGGAAGTTCAATAGGGGGCTGGGGGCCAACCATCCTGTGCTTTCACACACTTTTCCTGCTTACCTTCCCCATATTTCTCCAGGTACCCATTTAGAGCTGGGTCGACTCTGGCTGAGCTTACAGAGTCACGCCACTGACCCCCGTCCCAAACTAAATAACTTTTTACATCTGGGATTGAAACCGTGCCCCTTGGACACAGAATTCCCTATGCCAGCCAGGACGGTTTTTAAGTCTCATATGTAACAAGTTCACTTTTTAAGCCTAGAATCATATGAATAGACTACATCCCAGAAAAATTCTAAGTAGACAACAATAAATATTTGCAAGATTTGGTAAATACTCCCGAAACAATAAAGCGTTCTTCTGTTTCTGCTCCTGCATGAATATGTTTCCAGCAATCAGCATGTGGTCACTTTTATGCAATTCTCCAAAAATGTTTGTACAGCACCATCTCAATTGAACTGACGGGGGATGTTATAAACATCACGAACCGGGACAACCACAAAGTTCTCCGGGCGGCTTTTAATTCGTATTTTGAAATTATCCTATCTGGCACAAATTTTATAAAAATATACTGAGTGACGACTAAAGTTTGTTTATTTTGTTCGTCTGAAAATACATACGGTTGACCGTAAACCAAAATACGGTCAACTATAAGAACCGAAAAATAAATTATAGTAATATCTAGTATAAAAAATTACCAAGTTACCGGGAAGCCCTATTCTAAAACTTCCAAGACATCTCGGGCCTCTTCGTCTCCCTCATTTTTTATTTTTCTTAGCTTTGCAACATCAAGTTTCAGAATCTCTTCATTCAGAATTTTGAATAAAATTGAAATGGTGTAAAACAGTAATAGGAATAATGGATCTAGCCAAAATTCTTATCCTTTCGTCCAGGTAATTTTCTCTGTGTCTTGGCCGTTTATTGAAGCTGCATATACTCGGTGCAGCTTCCAATCACTGTCAAACTTTACTGTGTAAAATCTTCACAAGTCGTTTGACAGATAGTTCTAAAAACCTTACTTTGTTTGTCAATTCACAAGTTATATCGTTTGAGCTTATGTTGTTCTTCTCCAATCTTCATGACTGTTTGTCGGCAACCTTGTTTAGCGGGTATTGTTCCAACATCCTATAAGACTAGCTCAGATTAATAACTGGGGACAATTTTCAAAATATTGTTGTTGCAGGATATAGTTCCGACTGTCTTTTTGGGTACAGTAAGCAACCATAGATCATTTCGCAGGTCAATAAATGTTTCTCTTTTTGTTCTTCCTATTAAAGCTTCACAAGAGTCAGGAATATCTTGTTGTTGTGATTCTTTAAGAAAAAGATCTAACATTCCTGATCCTCTGATTTTCAGATTTAGTTGAAAAAGAGTGGAAAATATTCTGATTCAGTTGAAGAACCAGATTTGGGTAAAAATCAGTTACCAGAATGAAAACATACACATGAAACTTAATAAAATCTTGCATAAACAAGAGGGGGAAAGCTGATGCATGAAAAAGAAAAAAGGAAAAAAACTCAAGATATAGACTTAGTGAATTTGCGGTATGACATCTTCAATTGTCACCACTCCAATCACCTTTTCTCTTTTGAAAAAATGTTGCCTACTCTTGACGGAGGCTAACCGTGCTCTATGAGCTGAAACAGAATAAGGCTTATTTTAAAATAATTTTTCTTACAATAACAATTGGTAAACTTATTGTAACTAAGCCCCGTCTTCAAAAACATAACAGAAACGAAGCACTTGAAAGAGAGTTGGCCAGGGAAAGAAGCTTCAGTAGAGACAGATAAGGTGAAAAGAGTACTATGGGAAAAATGGGTCCGTGAGGACAAAATTTTCATAGCCAGTTAACTTAGCAACTAAATCTAGTCATGACCCTTCTTAGCAATCAGATTGCCTACACTCCCAAGAGCTCCTCATTTGCATATTTCAGTGGGGACGTAATTTGCATATTCCTGACAGCCCCTAGCAACTAGATCCAGTCATGAGCCTCCTTAGCAACTAGGTTTCCTTTGGAGCCAGCCGATACATATTGCTTATACTCTAGAGGGGAAATAATTTGCATATTCATGTCAGGACCAAGATTTGCCTACTCCGCTTATACTATTTAAGACAGCGCACCCAAAGAACTTGATTCAAACGTTCTTTTTTTTTTTATTTTGAATGGACTTAGAGGGAACTTATGGTCTTCCATGTCCCACCTTTAGGAGCCCCAAAGGCCCTCCCTCAACTTTAGGTCCCATAAAAGTTTTCAACATTTTTTGGGACTTCGAAATTTTCAATTTAATTTCATATCTTTAAATGATATTAAATATACTTATAACAAAATAAATTCAATTGTAATATTTTCAAAATATGAATTGAAGATAATATACATATATAAATCATGATTTTTTCTATTAGAAAAATATTTTTTTGTAGTGACACATTTTCTTTCTTTGTTTACGTATTTTTTTTAACTTAATTTTTTTATATCTTAAAATGCCATTAAATATACTTAAAACAAAAGAAATTTACTTCTGATATTTTCGAAATAAAGACGATATACACATGTTAGAAAAATAATATTTGTAGGTGACCTTTTTTCCGGTTTTTTTATGTATGTCAAAACAGGTTTAATCAGGTTTCAAATATCACGAAAGAAAGAAAACAATAATTTCAAACTTACGTTGTCACTTCAAACGAATATTTTGAACAAAACTACCTTCTGAAAACTGAGAACACAATGACGAGGCAAGAATGAAACATTAGGCTTTCTTGAAACTAACAAAGAGAGCTTTGACAAGTCCAAACATGGAATATACCAAATTATGATTTCAAAGCTATTTTAGAATTCTAAGAAATCTACCACAGTAACTGCAAAAAGGCAAAAGAAAATATTCGAAACTATATTATTGAAACAAGGCAAATTCAAAATTCTAAGAAATCTACCACAGAAACTAGTGAACAGCCAACTTAGCATAATAGACCCTAAGTTTTTTATTTGGAGAGTTTCCAAAAATTCAAGGAAAGCACGAACAGGTCAAAGTATGGAACAAAAAAAAACGAAATTTAAACAAAGTCCTCATCAGAAAACACCAAAAATTCAAAGCACCAAACATTTTAAACAATGAATACAAGCTAATCCAGTTTCGAAATTCTAAAAACATACCCCAGAAACGATGTAATCCCCAAAGTGGATGTACCAGAGCTTATCTTTGAAATAAATTCACTTTCAGCATGTTAAAAACTAACACGGAAAACTAGGAATTGCAAACTAAATATCTAAGATTATGAGATTCTAACAACAAACCCACGGAACGTAAAAAATCTGTAAAAAAACAACTAAAAAATAGCAAACTAAATTTCCCCAGTTATAAGGTTCAAGCTACACATCTATAAAATACTATAAAGCCCAGTATAGGTAACTTAAACCAGGAGACAACATTCTTCCACGCTCACCCCCTAATCTACTGAAATATAACCCTTCACTGTCAGAAGATTTTTCAATTTTACGTTTACCAGTGTCTAGTTAATTTAGTAATGTCGGGTAATAAGGATTTGTTTTCTTGAATATCCAACAAACCTACAAGGAATAATAACTCCTACTTTGACTGTTTCACAAAAAGATTGTATGTGGAAATTTCTAGTCAATTAGGTGGTACTCAATGACTAAAATTTGGGATGATATCCGTCAATAGTAAGGGAAATGAGATTCTACTGTTAGAATATGAAAGTGAAATTTCTAAAACTTACACTAGTACAATTTGTACAATCACCTTACAAAGTTTATTAGTTTGACCAAAAAAACTTCATTTAACATATAATATAGTAAGCGAAAGAAAGAAGTGCATAGCCTACCACCCAGGAAATTATTTTATAAATGCAATTCTGCAACGTCAAAGATGTACTCTCTTTTGTACTTTGGTCTCTCCACTATATTCAATTTTCTTCTTTGTATCACATCTTTGATTCAGCTACGCTAGTCGGTTTTTTACAAACAGAAAAACCTTTCAAAGGATATATAAGACTAAAGAGTTTAAAAGAAACTTGAACATTCAAAAACACAGAGAAGCCATTTAAACCCAGGAAATGATATTTTAAATACAATTCTGCAACATCAAACATTTACTCTTTTTTACTTTTGTATTTCCACTATATTCAATTTCCTTTTTTGTCTCACGTCTTTGATTCAGCTAGGGTAGTTGGTTTTTACAAACTGAGAAAGCCTTCCAAGGAAATATAAGACTGAAAAGTTTAACAGAAACTTGAAAAGTCAAAAATACAGAGAAACTATAAAAACAGCCAACTAAAAATCCCAAATCACACATCTAAAACAAAATTAAACTAGGAAAAGGCAAGCATCTTAGCACAGAAAAACAAAACATCAAAACGAACACTCTAAATCCTAAGCTCATAACAAAAATACCTTGTATTTTTCCAAGTGAGGTGAGGAGTGAGGTGATTTTTCCAAATCAAGTGAAAATGACCAACTGAAAAATTGAGCCGTATAGTACCATAAAGGCAAGATATAATAAAAAGCACTGATTTGTTTCCATTGATGCTTGAATTTAATAGGCCTATCTTAGTTTTGATAAGTGTCACGCAGTCAGTCACGTATTATTGTCTTTCTAATTGGAAAAAGAAAAATTATTGTTGAAAATAAATGTAAAATCAACAAATTTGTCAAAACTACATAGTTAAATGTTAAATCCTCCAGTTTAGAATTCTGAAAATTTGTGATTTGATTATAAAACTTGATTGAAAAGACAATGGAACCACGAAAAATTTTAAGATATTTATATTTAAAAAACCAATAAAAACTTTCACAGTTCGTTCAAACCATCTCCTATCCATCCATATCCAAACCATCTTCGTTCAAATCATCGTTTAATTTACGATAAACTTTCGTAGTATCAACTCTACAAACCCTTTGCCTGGCGAGGCATCTCTCGAATACCTCGATGATCGCGGCACAACACTCTGCCCAACATGCTCCGCACTGCAAAGAAAAGAAATATTTAAAAATAATTTCTAAATAATAATCCCGTCCTAGATTTGAATCTGCTATTTTTGAAAAAGAAAAAAATTCGGTACTTGTATCATTTAGCCCCGACCTAACATTCATCATGTAAGTAGAACATGTTTCTCTGACGCTTAGTCAATTATTATTATTAATAGAGAAGTTTATTAATATTAAATAGAAGACAATACAAAATACAATTCAAAATCAAATTACAATACACATAATTCCCCTCGAAAGGCTCCATGGCTAGGGATATAAAGGGGGATAAAGGGGGATAAAAAATATTATACAAGCAATGAATTCAATATAGGTAATCACATATAGTAGTTTAGAGGCAATATATTAATGGGGGATACAATATAAGCAGCAACTAGAAGGAAAAAAACAGAGAAAATACCTGAGGCCTGGGAGCCAAGTGCAGAGAGGAAAACCACACACAATTAACAAAACACAGAGGCCATCAACTCCTCAGAGAAAAAATAATCAATTTGATTCTTTATTAAATGATCCTTAAGAATCCTTTTAAAAGTCCTAAACGAGTGACATTTCTGCACTGAAGAAGATAGTACATTCCACACCTGTTGACAAGCAATGTGGGGATTGGAACCCCCACCATGTTTCAACGCGATCCCTCCACTCTAAGTGTTTTCCAAGTTTTAGGTTTCCCCCTCCCAACTCCCCGCCCCCATCACCAGATCCGGTCGGGATTTAAAATAAGAGCTCTAAGACACGATATCCTTCTAAACATCAAATTTCATTGAGATCCCATCACTCGTTCGTAAGTTGACAATACCTCATTTTTATAATTTTGAGAATTACTCCCCCCCCCAACTACCCCAAAGAGAACGAATCAGTTCCGATTATGTCAATCATGTATCTGGGACTTGCGCTTATTTTTCCCATCAAGTTTCATCCCGATCCCTCCACTCTAAGTGTTTTCCAAGATTTTAGGTTTCCTCCCTCCAACTCCCCAATGTCATCAGACCCGGTCGGGAATTAAAATAAGAGCTCTGAGACAATATCATTCCAAACTTCAATTTTAATTAGATCCAATCAAAAAAACTTTCTTAGTCTAAACACTCTCTGATCCTGTGAAACCTTGACCCTGTGAATCTTCGTTCTTTGGGCAATTCATATAATAGATCATCGACTCAACTCTTACAAGTCGCTGGTTGGCGAGGCAGTGGGGCCTGAGGCCTGGGAGCCAAGTGCAGAGAGGAAAACCACACACCATTAACAAAACACAGAGGCTATCAACTCCACAGAGAAAAAAAAAAAAATCTATTTGATTCTTTATCAAATGATCTTTAAGAATCCTTTTAAAAGTCCCAAACGAGTGACATTTCTGCACTGAAGAAGGTAGTAAATTCCAGACCTGTTGACAACCAATGTGGGGGTTGGAATCTGACCGAATAGTAGGGGTAGGCCGAATGTGGATATTATTTGAAGAACGAAGACTATATGGAGCTGAATCAGAAATAAACATAGGAGTTTTCCGAAGAGATTTTGGAAGATTGCCGTGAAGTTGATCAAAGACAAAATTAGCAAAAGAAATAATGTAAATAGACCGTAGACTTAAGAGCTGTGTTGGTGAAGAACGGTTGGTATCCATAACCAAACGCCGTGCTTTTGTATACATGACGGAAAGTGACCGCAGCGTAGACAGAAAAGCAGACATCCATACAATGGGGCCATAAGAGACATATGACTGGACAAGGCAGAAAAAAAAGAAGTTTTAGAATAGATCCAGTAAATGTGTATATAAGTGTTCGAATGATACCCAAACTCCGTAAGACCTAAGTCCTAATCATGGCTACATGGTTTCTCAATGAAACGTTCTCATCAAGCAGGATACCAAGAAACCGGACCACCTGATTTTCTGGTCTACACAAGGAGCCTTGTGACACCTGAAGGTGTGTAAGCTGAGGAAAAGCTACGCCAATTCAAGAAAAAATAAGAAAATGTGAATTACCAACATTCATGACCAAGTAATTGGTATTAAACCATGACATAGTTCTCTCAAATAATGCCACAAGGTTAGACTTGATATCACATTCCGTCTTCCCAAAGGTTCCAAGAGCGGTATCATCCATAATAGCAACAAGAAAATCTTCATTAGAAGAAGGCAACATGGGCTACATGCATTAGATTATTAGGCCATTTCATTAGACAACATACCAGAGGCCTGGTTTTTTTTAAAGCCGAAATCAGATCATTAACATAAATCAAAAATATAATGGGACCAAGAACAGATCCCTGCGGGACGCCATAATATACTTCAGAAGGGCTCCGGAAAAGCGGATCAATTGAAATAAGCCTACCAGAAAGATATGAATCAAACCAAGAATAAGTGTTTGGTCTTATACCAATATGTGATAGTTTCCAAAGAAGAATCCGATGAATCAAGAAATCAAAGGCTTTACGAACATCCAAAAATACGGAATATTTTCTGTTCGTATTTAGTTTTAATGTCGCTCCTTATTTTCAGTTAAAAATAAAACTTGTTTTTCTTACTTAATTCTTGTACACAGCACTAATCACTTTAATGTATTTGTCTGGTATACCATACAAGGACAAGACCTTCGCTGAAGCTCTTCTATCAACAGAATCAAAAGCTTGCTCATTATGTATAAAACTAAGGACTAAATGTGTTTGATCCCTCAGACACTTCTCATTTGTTAACCGGAAATGGAAAATTTTGCCAAGACATCCTCAACACTGTCTAAGACCAGACTGTTTTTCTGTCATAAACTTGTCTACACCATCTCTCAGTTCAAAAATCAACATGTTTACTAAGTAATTTGCTTACAAAATAAATGTAAAATCAACGAATTTGTCAAAACTACTCAGTCAAATGTTAAATCCTCTAGTTTAGAATTATGAAAATTTGTGATTTGATTATAAAACTTGATTGAAAAGACAATGGAACCATGAAAAATTTTAAGATATTTATATTAAAGCAAGAGCTAAGAGCTCATATGGCACTTGTGACGAGGCAAGAAGAGCTAAGAGCCAAGAGATCATATGGTATGAGGTCTAGAAAAATTCTATAAATCAATAGATTGATTTAAAAAGGAAAATAAGAGGCTTAATGCCGGTCAAGATTTAAAATAAGAGCTCTGAGTCAGAAAGTCCTTCAGAATATCAAAATTCATTAAGATCCGATCACCCACTCGTAAGTTATAAATACCTATTTTTTTTTTATTTTTCCTCTCCCTTTTGCCCCCCAGATTGTCGAATCTGGGAAAACGACTTTATCAAGTCAATTTGTGAACCTCCCTGACACGCCTACCAATTTTCATCGTTTTAGCACGTCCAGAAGCACCAAATTCGCCAAACCACTGAACCCCTCCTCTCAACTCCCCCAAAGAGAGCGAATCCAGTATGGTTCAGTCAATCACGTATCAAGGACATTTGTTTATTCTATCCACCAAGCTTCATCCCGATTCCTACACTCCAAGTGGTTTTCCAAGATTTCCCCCTCCAACTCCCCCCAATGTCAAAAGATCTGGTCGGGATTTAAAATAAGAGCTCTGAGACAGTATCATTCCAAACTTCAATTTTAATTAGATTCAATAAAAAAAAATTTCTTAGAAACCTTGACCCTGTAAATCTTCATTGATTGGGCAATTCGTGTAATATATCTGAGACTCGACTCTAACTAGTCGCTGGTTCGCGAGGCAGTTGCCGAGAGCATTGATAATGGCTACACAACATTGCGTGATACAAACTCCGCACTGCAAAGAAAAGAAATATTTAACAATAATTTCTAAATAATAATCCCGTCCTAGATTTGAAACTGCCGTTTTAGAAAAAAGAAAAAAATTCGGTACTTGTATCATTTAGCCCCGACCTAACATTTACATTTAGCAGTTTACAGGCAATATATTTATGGGGGATACAATATAAGCAACAACTAGAAGGAAAAAAAAAACAGAGAACATACCTGAGGCCTGGGAGCCAAGTGCAGAGAGGAAAACCACAAACCATTAACAAAACACAGAGGCCATCAACTCCACAGAGAAAAAAAAATAAATCTATTTGATTCTTTATTAAATGATCCTTAAGAATCCTTTTAAAAGTCCCAAACGAGTGACATTTCTGCACTGAAGAAGATAGTAAATTCCAGACCTGTTGACAAGTAATGTGGGGATTGGAATCCGACCGAATAGTAGGGGTAGGCCGAATGTGGATATTATTTGAAGAACGAAGACTATATGGAGCTGAATCAGAAATAAACATAGGAGTTTTCCCAAGAGATTTTGGAAGATTGCGGTGAAGTTGATCAAAGACAAAATTAACAAAAGAAATAATGTAAATAGACCGTAGACTTAAGAGCTGTGTTGGTGAAGAACAGTTGGTGTCCATAACCAAACGCCGTGCTTTTGTATACATGACGGAAAGTGACCGCAGCGTAGACGGAAAAGCAGACATCCATACAATGGGGCCATAAGAGACATATGACTGGACAAGGCAGAAAAAAAGAAGTTTTAGAATAGATCCAGTACATGTGTATCTAAGTGTTCGAATGATACCCAAACTCCGTAAGACCCAAACCCTAATCATGGCTACATGGTTTCTCAATGAAAGGTTTTCATCAAGCAGAATTCCAAGAAACCGGACCACCCGATTCTCTGGTCTACACAAGGAGCCTTGTGACACCTGAAGGTGTGTAAGCTGAGGGAAAGCTACACCAATTCGAGAAAAAATAAGAAAATGTGATTTACCAACATTAATGACGAAGTAATTGGCATTAAACCATGACATAGCTCTCTCAAATAATGCCACAAGGTTAGACTTGATATCACATTCCGTCTTCCCAAGGGTCCCAAGAGTGGTATCATCCGCAAAAGCAACAAGAAAATCTTCATTAGAAGAAGGCAACATGGGCAACATGCATTAGATTATTAGGCCATTTCTATAGCCACTTCATTAGACAACATACCAGAGGCCTGGTGTTTTTTAAAGCCGAAATCAGATCATTAACATAAATCAAAAATATAATGGGACCAAGAACAGATCCCTGCGGGACGCCATAATATACTTCAGAAGGGCTCCGGAAAAGTGGATCAATTGAAATAAGCCTACCAGAAAGATATGAATCAAACCAAGAATAAGTGTTTGATCTTATACCAATATGTGATAGTTTCCAAAGAAGAATCCAATGAGTCAAGGAATCAAAAGCTTTACGAACATCCAAAAATAAAGCTGCCGGGATATGACCAGAATCTATTGCCGGATGAATGAAATTCGATAAAGCTGCGCCAGCATGCTCCATAGAGTAATTCGCTCGGAATCCAAACTGAAAATCATGCAAAAAATCCTCAAAAATTTTGCTGAAAACAGATAGGAGAGAAATTGGCCTATAATTAGCAAGATCACTCCGAGAACCACCTTTATAGAGTACTATAACCTTAGCTCGCTTGAGAGATTCAGGAAACATACCTTTCTCGAAAGACAGATTTACAAGCTTAGTCAGTGGTGACAGAATAGCAGGCAGAATGGCACGGATAACCCTTGTAGGATTTTTTTCTGGTCCTGAAGAGGATGATCCTTTAAGAGCATTCACAATTCGAGCTACCTCAAATTCAGAAACAGAATTCAAGACCATCGACTTCAAACATGGGGGTCCAAGAAAGGCTCTGAAATCGCAACGAGAAGTTGCAGAGCTTGCAGAGGAAGCAGTTACCTTTCCTATATTAGCAAAATAAAAGGTAAGCTCTAGCTGAACATCTACATCTCCTTGGACGGTTTTACCATCGATTTTCAACATTGATGGAACTGAAGGCAGAGGGGGAGTAGGTCTAAGAACTGAATTAATTAAATACCATGTCTTCCTTACATCCTTCCCACATTCTGAAAATTTCTTAAGATAATACTGAGACTTTGCCTTCCGACACAGAGAATTAAATATATTCCTATAGGCCTTGTATCGTTCGTGTTGAGCTAAAGATGGTGAAGCCTTGTAAAGTTTCTACAAATAATTTTTCCTTTTCCAGCTTTTATGGAGACCTGGAATCATCCATGGATTCAGTGGTTCTATCCTTTTCGAAGTATGGGGCGCTGGACCCCGATTGCAAATTTCTAGGATTCCTTCTTTAACTAAATCATAAAAGGAATCAAAAGAGTAGTTAAAATCTGAATAAAAAACCAAACTACTCCATGGTACATCAGCCAGACGAGAATTAAGTAGTCTTAGCTCAGTATCACCATAACGGATAAATGGGAGATTACATGGTGATGCTATACGCTGCGCTTGATCAGCTCTCTTATATCGGGAAATAGTGCGAAAATGATCAGAAATATCACTAACCAGCACCAAATTATCTAAAACATCTAGTGACGAAAAAATATTATCGATAAGAGACGCTTGTGTTTCTGTAACTTGGGTTGGTATACAAACTGAAGGTAGAGTTCCGGAAGGGAGTATCATTGACAAAAATCAATAGTTGAAGCAGAATTTTGATCCAGCAGATTGAGGTTAAATTCGCCCATAAGGATTAGTTCTCCGGGATGTTTTTGGACGGAGTCCAAAACCTCTTCCAGAGTTTTCAAAAACGAACGAATAGATCCATTGGGGGACCTATAAACCAAATTCACAACTAAATACTTATGTATTGATTTAATCTCAATAAATAGGGATTCAAAGATTCCTTCCTCATTTCTGCTCAAATCATTTCGGACATTATATGCAAGACGATCAGCCAGCAATATAAAGCATAAGGCCACCTCTCGCCATCTGTTTCCTATTCAGCCTATCCATCCTATATCCTGGAATATCTAGAAGGATATCCTTTTTTGAATCCAGGAAAGTTTCACATAATCCTATAACATCAGGAGTTCCATCACTAACGATCCGTTTCAGCTCATCAAACGACGAGCAGAGTCCCTGAATGTTAAGATGAAACACAGAGAAAATATAATCTCGTTTAGAGGAGGTAGAACCATTTACTTGTGAAACATACTTACTTTTTAAAGCCGAATTAGAATCATTATTCATCTGATTTCTATTTCCAGTTGAATGATTAATAATATTTTCAATATCTAAAGGATTATTTTGTAAATCAAGTAAACGATCCCCCAAAGAGTTGATACCAGCCTTGCCACTACTCATGGTGGATTGCGGTTCCGCCCCACGACCAAGCCCACCAGACCACAGGTATAAGAAAAAAATATAAGGAAAGAAGGGTAAAAAATAATATAATCAAGGTATGGATAAAAAATGATAATAAAATCAAGGTAAGAATAAACAAGAAAAAACAGGGAAAGAGAAGAAAAAAGAAACAAGGAAAAACCAAGAACCCCCCCATGCCCCTCCCACTGTAAAGTAAAAGCACTAAAACTCACAGTAAATGGGTTTGTTCTAATACTATACTGTTGGTGCAAAAAAAAACAAATAGCAACTAAATAAAAAAGACACAATATTTGTTGTAGCAGAAAATACCATTATATAAGTCACTATTACTATTTTTATTGCATCGGACCAAACTAACTAAACAAATAATTCAAGCAATACTTTTTTCTTATCAAAACACAAAAAGTGACCGGGCTTCGACAAATTCACTAAACAAAAAAAGAAAAAAAAATCAGTCATGTAATCGAGTCAATAGTATTGCCCCGGCCATTTCCTTGCCTTCGCTGTCGTTGCGTTTGAATCAGGCTACTAACATCTGGTGGGATTTCATCAAACAAAAACATTTCCAATGGCCCTTCCTTAAGGCGACGAATACATAGAGATGGTGGTATGGATCTCGCAATCCAAGTTCCAAAACCTTTTTTTTTCACGAATACTGGTTCGGATAGCTAAAGGTTTTTTTTCGAACTTCTCGAACAGACGGGGGAGAATCATCGGATAGAAAAACATTCTGATTGCCCATGATATTTTTTCCACGAAGATTTCGAGCCTGTTTCAGAACTACCACTTTCAGCTCCCTGGTCTCCATGATAACCTTTATCAGCTTTTTTTCAGGCTTAACATCAGCTATCGTGTATTTGGGTACCTCATGGATTCCAAGGCATGACCAAATTATACTATCGAAAATCGCCTTAGCGTTTACAGTATCAATTGCTGTCACGCTCCATACTAGAATATTTTTATCTGTTTCTTTACTTTGCAGATTCATCATTGTATGCCTTAGGCTAGATAACTGCGATTTCAGTAAACAATTTTCATCAACCAGCACAGAAATGTGGTTCTTCAAATCGTTGGTTTCTACCTCGAGGCTGATCACATTAGGCTTAATACCTTCCACTTCCAATTTCGATTCCAATACAGATTCTTCGATCTTGGAAATCCTTTGTTTTAATCCTTTAAAATTAACATTCAGCTCATTTAACGTAGTCGAATTTTCATTAACAGTCTGTAAAACTAGACTTAAACTATCAGCTAGTGATTTCAATGAGATTACTTCCATAGGACTGGATGTGAGAAAAGACTTGTCATATTTATCCTTCTTCCTCTTTCCTCCCATTATACAAAATAGTAATTTAACTCCAAGAAAAAAAATAGACTGTGGAATTGTACTACCACATAAAACTCCTTTAATTACTCTCTTTGCGTAATATTGGCATCTGAATCTATCCAAAAAAATTTCGACAGCAAATTAACCTTGCTGAACACTAAATGAACTGTCCAACGCAAAGTAGGAGTATTTACCTCGAATGCATTCTTGTTTTATCAAAACTTTGTGAGAGTATATCCGGTTTAAGATGTTCACTGAATGAATGCTATATGCGAACTAGCTAGATTCACTTTTTACAAGCAAATGTTTTTCATTGAACTCTTCAATAATAGTCCCTTTTTGCCATACCTTCGTTAAGCAGCTAAGCCAAACCAGCGTACACTGATCCAATGCTGCCTTCACGAAAATTCAAACCATAAGGAAACCCGAACGACTTTAGCTCTGGAAGTATTTGTCAAAGAAAAAAAACGAACGATACATGTATAGTAACTTTGGTTGGCTTAATATGCATTGAAAGTTTCAACTTAATGCTCTAAGCTCTCCTCGGAATATGGTTGTTAACCGACTTAACATCCACATCGCGTGGTTAAATTCAGCTAACCACTCTATTCAATATTTTCTGAAAGTTTAATTATAATACCCTTTGGATTACTGTAATTGTTCCTAATTTCTTATAGTTTATAAGTAGTTCTTTGTTGTTCTTTATATTTTGTGGGACAAACCGTCCCAGTGGCATATATGCGGCCAGACCCTTGTTGGTTTGTTGTTGTTTTCTATAAAAGTAATCATATTTATAACCAGCCTCTCACTAACTTTATTAAAGCTTCCCATATATACCCAGTAGGCACGCCTCGTATAATTAGTAAGGCAAACCCCAAGGAAATGCTACTCTAGTATTATTCAGCCTGAAAACACACACGGCAATCGTAAATTACGGGGTTGGCGGGGGGTGAAACGTCTTATAATTCTTCTAAGTAATTGCTAAATAAATGTCTAAATACATAGGGCTGACCTAAAAAGTTTATTAAGTCTGATAAATATCGAAGTTTACTAGAATAGATTTTAAATAGTCTGGTAAATCTTCTTGGGGTGTAAAGGGTTTAGGGTGAAAAGATTTTACCAGTTGTTGAAGGGAAAAGATACTATTATAAAATGTAAATTTTGCTGATTTTTTAAAGTCAATTTTGTGTTTGTACAAATCATTGTGAAATGTAGGCTAAATTACTTTTATGTGGGCTTATATGGCCACAAAAAATGTGGGCTAAAAAAATACGGCAGCGATTTGGGTAGCAGTTGAAACGTTGGTTTTTGCTTAATAGCTTCAAAATTGATAAGCTGCTTTGTGGCTTTTATTTATCTTACCATTTTAATTGTTGTTTTTCATATTTTTTTCTGTTTGAGACATGATAAATTTTTTTTAGTAACTTTCAAATTCAATTACCTTCTTAAATCTGGCAACCATTCTCAGCAATTCTAAATAACCTAAAGAAGAAAATTGGGCTATGGTGTCCACTGCTGACGAATCTTTTGTATTTTTTCGATCTAACTCTCTCGTCAAGGTCCTTAGGTTTTGAATTCCGGAATTCTTTGTCAGCTGAAAAATGTAAATATAGTATTCCAGTTTACACAATAAAAATTTGTCGGCAGAATCACATTCTTAATAAGCAAAATAACACATAATAATACTTAGCATCATTATAACAAAAATGTATATAGTACATAATAAGTAATAAGCAATATTTTAGGCATTATTATTTCGAAAGTAACTACATATTGTAGCCCTGAATACAAGAATACCGTTCTAAAAATGGTTAAATACTTTTAAACTGTTTGAGGTCTTAATTTTACAAATAATATTTTCTGATAAATGTTTTATTTTTCTAATGCATGATTATGTCGAAAAGAAACACAACTTATAAATAGTAATATATTATATGTAGTAAATATAGCAATTATAATATTGTACCAAGAATTTAGCGAAAATAATCAATATTAACTTTCCACATATTTTAATTTTTGGTCCTCATGAGTGAAGAGTAGTATTTTTAAATCTTTCGCCTCCTTTATCTTCGTCAATTGCATTGTACCTTTGATATTTTCAATTTCTGGCCAGACGTAGGATTTTGATTCCTCGTTGTTTATATTTGGCATTGTGAACGACAGGTTTATTCCTTGAAAGTGTATTACTTTTGGGCTTATGCTATTTGTACTTGTTGTGATTAAAGGTGTTTGTACAGTTGTATCTTTAGTTGCTAGCCGGTAACCTTGTTTAAGAATTGCCGTTCTAACATCCTGTAAGAGTAGTTCAGTTCAATAACTGGGGTAAATTTTCTCTGCGTTATTTTAGCAGGATAGGGCTCCTACCGGTTTTTTGGTTACATTAATTAAACATAGATCATTTCGTACGTTGACTAATGTTTTGTCTTTTCGTTCTTCCCATTAGAGCTACACACGTGTTGGGAATGTCTCATTGTTGTGATTCCTTTAGGTTAAGATATAACATACATGATCCTATTTCTACGTTATAGATTGGTAATGTAAGTTGGTAAACTAAGTTTTTGAATGAGACGCATTCTTTTAATTCCAGGGCATTTGCTAGGGCATATTTTCTTCTGTCCTGATCAACGAGCATCTATTCTGCTTCTGGTAAAATGCTCATAGAAGAGTTAGTCTCTTTCATGTTAACGGTAGTTAGATATTTTACATAAATCGCATATGGATTGTTAATTTACTAGAGGAATTGTTACTATTGGGAAAAAATTGTTCAATAATTTCGGTGATATACACCTTCAGTTTGATATTATAAAAAAAAATAGCAACTTCTGGTTCTACTGGCAGAGCGAGACCAAATTTTAAGTGGGTTTTTATTTCTTGCAAGATATTTTTCAAGCTTGAAGGGTCTTCTATGTCTTAGGACAGGGTTCCTCCCGTTAGACCAAATAGTGCGAACTCAAACTTACTGACATCGGTAGCTACTTTTAACAATCATATTGTAACTATATCAAATGAAATCATTGTTAAGCTGGACTCAGAAATTGAGGAATTTAGGAAGGAATTTAATTTAAAGAGAAATAATTCACATTATTTCTTCTCGAAGTGGCAACTGAGAGTCCGATTCCATTTAAAGCTCCGCAAACACGGTCTACAGCTTTCTGTAACCCTTGGAAGTCATCAGACAGAAGAAGAATATCATCCACATATGACTAATGACTTGTATCTACATATGGCGGCAAATTGCGAGTTGCCGTACAAATAGTGTTATTAAAAATCACAGGACTTAGCACTCAACCTTGTTTTACTCCACGACGAACATTAATATGTTTACTCACATTGCCTTCTACTCGCACGCGAATATATGTAGCTGTCTTTTATAAGAAGTGGAAGTAATAAAAATCTAGATATAATTAAAGTATGTAATTAAAGTATGTAAAGTAGTAGTGTCACCAGTTTAAACAGAGTCTGGAGAATTAGCAATAGTTCGAGTAGCGTGGAGGTATCAAACTCTGCCGGTTAATAAATATATAAGAAATGCTAGAAATAACCCGTACCTAATACTTGAGATAAAGTTAACACAACACAAGAGTTAAAAAAAGAGCAAAGGTTTTATTTTTCAAAGAAGTTTGGTTTTTGGTTTTTAATAGCCTCGTTTTAAAAAGATAATCAAGAAAATCAAAAAGTTTTATAACTTGTAATATAAGTACAATCTTGCTTTGTCTTCGTACTGAAATAAGAAGTTTAAGATATTAAAATAAACCAACTACTAACTAATATGTGAGCGAACAAAATGTTCCAAGGTATTTAAATTATATCAGCGAGACTCATGTCATGCTGTGGAAAGTAGTAAATTAACATTGTGAGATTGAGAAGGAACAAATTATTCTACTCACATCTAAGCAAAGATACCCACACTCGCCAAAGTACCAACACCAACTAACTCTCCAAAATCCTCCTGTCCTTCTATACAAACCCCTGTTTTTCAATTCACACATGTTATTTAGCAAGAATCAATTCGTACAAACAAACACTTCCAAGGCTATACCGAAAAGAGATTAATCCCTGACAAACAATAACAAGATTCTTACAATTCCGCTCCTTCCTAATAAGCATGCGTCCAAAGAGAATAAGAGAAAAAATTTAATAATAATTGATTGTTAGACAATTTTTTTTTATTCATTTATTTTAGAGATCCTTCTATAACCAATGGTAAAAAAATTTAAATATTACTGCTATTTCGCTTAACCTGTCGTATAAATCACAACAAGTTATATAATGGCAAATAATAAACGTTTAAATAAATATCACTAATATACATGTAAATTAAATGACATAACATCCAAACATAATACAAATTCGGTTTTGAAATTTGCAGCTGACAAGTCGCTGCTGGAGGGCAAATTGGGTCTGAAAAAAAAATATTTGAGAATATTTTGTTTCAGAAAAAAAGTTCGTATAGAAATTAAATAGAAATAGCACTTAATAGATTATGTTTTGCATTTGATTGTTATTTGCATGCAAAATAATGTTATAGTGCACATATTACCATTCACTCCAGTCAGTGCCGGAAAAGAAATGTCCTGCGTTTATAGTACCAGTTTGGAGCCAGCATGGTAAATGTCAGTAGTATAAATATAAAATACTAGCCTACACAATGATTAAGGTAAATAATGAGTAAAAATAGTATCACTAGCTGCCCAGTTTCGAACCAGGTTTTAACCTCATGTCCTGCACTCCTGAACTTTGACTGGATCTTTTCTGAATCAGTAACTGGAAGCACACAGTACAGAAGAGTCTCATTAAATAAATCAAAACAAAAGACTGGATATCTCTTTACCCTTTCTTGCCATTATGGTTTAACCCCATTCAGTCTGAGTCAAAATTATGTTATTAAACTTATTCAAATTTCAATTTTTTTGCTATCTCCAGTGCAAGCCTTGCAAGGGTTTCCCCTCTGCTGGTTCCAGCTCTCTTCATCTTTCAAAACATAAACTTACCTGTTTTCTAATCATTATTGATGATGCTGTTTTTCTTGTCAATATTGATGATGCTGATTCATGTGGCGATGCTCACGACATCTCAACGGTAGTTACTAGGCTTCTAAAGTCAGATGCCTCTAGCAGGTACTAAGTTTCAGCCGTCAAATTGTATAGAAACGTAAATACTAGGATTTGAGCTACAGATTAAGTACGGACTGGGTTTTGGCAGTGGGATTCTTGGGAAAATGTCTTTCGTGCCTGGAGATACTAGGCTTGTCCGAATAAAGTATAACAGATGGAAAAATTCTGATCACGCCATTCGAATCGCCGTTCCTGAATCACTGACCGTCAATACTAAAAAATGATTTGTTTGTAGTTACTTCGTTCTCAATTTACACTAGAGTGGGGGGCTATATTTATTATACTGAAAAAACGAATATTGCCTGTTAATAATATTCCTTGGATGGTCCTCACTTTTATCGCAGGACATTTTGCAAATAGCGGGTAAAACACAAAGGACGAGTTAGCTAGGAAAAAGGAAGCAGAAACAGGGAGGTTCCAATTTGTAATAGCTCAGTTGGAATGATATTTGTATTAAAGATGTCAATAAGCCAGAATTATCGTGAACGTTAGAGCTGTCATCATTCAAAAATTGTCACCACAAAAAAAAACAAAAAAAAACATTCTGCCCACATCGCTCTTTACTTATTCAGCGTTATTGCTATGATAATATGAAGAATAAGCATAATCGCTCAATCAATTAAATATAGATTCCTCTATCAACGGGATGTGAGCCCATTAGCTTAACTTACTCTTCAATACTGCCAAGGCAAGAAGACCCCCCCCCCCCACTAACCCCCAAGAAAGCTTCGACATTAAGTGTTTTGAGTGAGGGAGTTCTTCTAGCTTGTCTTCGTTGAAGAGCCGCCATAATTATTATTTTAGCCACTTTTTGGGTCAACTTTAGGGGAATTATGAGTTTGGGCATTTTAAAACTTCAAGGTCCTCTTTTTAAAGTTGACGTTCAACACTTTATAAAACAACCAAGCAGACAAGACAAGGCAAGGACAAAAAAAAATAATTCTTCTGAAACTGAAACTGACCAATCTTCAGCTCATCGAGCTCTTTCTCAACTCGCTTTCTCTTTTGGACTTGGTGCCAATACTGGCTGTATACTGAGTGTCTTTATAATTAAATTAAATTTATTTATTAAATTACTAAAAGCATTTTAGTATTATGAACATATATGAACAAATATAAACTTACCGTAGTATTTTTGACAGAAACATGGAAAACAGAAATAATATTTTTGGCGTAATTGATTCCATCATGAACGATCAGTTCACTAAAATCTAAGAAGAGCATTGTTGGCATAACTATATTCATACGAATATACACCCAAAACAAAAAAAAAATACCCAAAAATGAAATATACAAAATTAAAACCTTATATTACAACTGCCACTTAAGATGCACAAAATGCTGACAATATAATTGTTTCTTATCCTCATTTATTTTTTCGTTTTCTTCATTATTATATTTCGTTTTCTTCTTTTTTCTTTTAAATAGAAAAAGTGTTTTAATAGTATGAACATATACGAACTGATATAAACTTACCGTAGTATTTTTGACAAAAACGTGGGAAACACGTTTGGAAAACGTGGAAAACGTATTTTTGACAAAAACGTGGAAACAAAATTGTTGATAGAAAATTTTCCATCCTAAGTAGCCAAAATTAAATATAACGAATTTCACAAGAACAAAGCTTTCAACTTGAGCATTTTGATCTATGTTAAAAGGCTCAAATTTCTCTCCAAGCTCTCCACAGTGAAGAGACTCGTCGCTTGATGAATTATTCAAGGCAGTCAAGCCGGAAAAAGCTCCGCTCCGTCGTTTTTGTTGTCGTCACTATGGTCCGCACTGTTTTGACGCTTCTTCGCAAATTGCTTCGGTGGTCTAATCTTTTCTTCTTTTAGCTTTATCACTTCCTTTTCAGGTGTTTCTGTTAAAATGAGAGTCTTGCCTCGATTCCGATTCCCACGACCCGAAACGGAGCTAGCTTAAACTCGGAAGAAGGGTTCAGCTTCTTCTAGGTACCTAATCATGGGAGAAGCCGGTGAGGGGAAGGACTCAGAGTCAGCCTTCGACAGAGGACTTGGCGAAACAGTTGTTGTATCTAGGAGCCTGTTTGTCACTAGCGATGGTGCAAATGCTCCCTCCGGAAATATGACACAATCGAAAGGGAAAAGTCCAGTGCCTCAGAACACAGATACAATGTTCGACGCACTAATTGTCTCTAGGAAGGGAGCCCTGCTGAGCGGAGCTACTTAGTAAATCGAAATACGCTGGCCGCAATGTAACTGTAGCCATTCATTGAAGCGCCCTTTTAGTGCGTTCTTGAAAGTAGAAAGACCATCTTTTATGCGAATAATGAGGCGAAAATGTCAAAAGTGTCAAAAAAATTTCTGGCTGTGTTCGATCACCCTTACATCGAGATTGCTGTCATGGTTGTCCATTAGCAGGAGGATTGGAGTCTCTGCATCTGGCTTGGTGATCTTTGTAAAGTGTCACAGCTTCCAAGAATAAGTTGCCATTGACCCATCCACTGGGGTGAGCAAGTCCCAGGCAACCAGGGGGGCCATCGTTAATCATTCTTGTACAAAATTTAGTCATGGAAAAATGAAAACTTGAGGGATCGTCGCTCCGGCCGCACTTGCGAATGAGACAGTAGTTACATTTTGACCTCTTTCTGCAGACACTGTCTGATCAACTTGTTTTTGTCCAGTCGGCGCTAGGACTTAAGGCGGTGGAAGCACCGTGGGTATGCCAGTTTCATCCACATTCCAGATGCGATCGGATGTCAGCTTGGCTCCAAATCTCCCGTAGACATCAAGCAGCTTTTCAAAAACGTCGGAACTACAGGTTTGTTGAAGCCAGAGGCTCTCACCTGACTTGTGGGTTCAGGCTTCCTGACTGAAATGTCTGGACTCCGCTTAAGAAATGCAAGAGTAAGACAGTTCAAAATAGGGAAGTTACCTTTTTATTGACAGTGAATTGATATAAAATTATTTAACTGGATACTTCGAACACATGTACAGTGTTCATCATCAGCAGTAAAACTTTTTTTTTCACAGATCCATGAATATGTACTATCTTCAATTTTTCTTTTCATTAACAAGAATAAGAAAAAATGTATAAGGTGGACTTGAACTTGATGGACAAGATTTCCGTTTTAACTTTGTCAGAAATCCATCCTGAAAGGTGTCCCGTTGCCAAATGAACGAAGAATGTTCATAAGCCTCACCTGATCCGAATCTTTCGTCCCAAACATAATCCATTTGACGAAATGTTCGCAGTTCCGGGCGACAAGATTATAGTTTTAGAATTCTTGAGCTGCCGGCGATGACCCATGTCTTGCGGCAGCCAGTGCCATTATGGCAATGGTGAGCCTATCCTTTTTGACATATCCGGTGATGGTCGCATTGTTAACTCTCCATCCCTCATTCTTTTCAACTTCGTGTTTCATTTCGGACAGAGAGGCTGGTCTATATTTTGAATATATACAGCAACCTCCCTCCGGACAATAATTTTTCGGCTCATCCTTTTTCATCTTTTTCCAATACAATTGGGATACAGCGCGTTCCACTACAACAACTTCACCATTTTTGGTATTATGCTTGAACGGACCGATGTAAATGGCCCAGTGACAATATCTAGCCCCCCATGATCGCCGTCTAAATTGTAGCAGGTCCCCAGGCCGGAGCGCATTGACCATATTATCGGTCACTTCATAGTACCAGTATGATTGATAATTTTCCGGAACTCTTTGAGGGGGTTTTTCTGGGACGGTGGGTACTCTTTGAGGGGATCTTTCTGGGGCTGGGGGTATTCGACGCCAGTCCGAAGAACCATTCGAACCATTGGGCCATTTGAAGAAGCCAGTCCTTTGACGCTGCTTCGTTTTCCGTCCAACTTTCTGGCACAGAAATGTTATTTGCACGAGCGTTAGAATAAACGAAACATCTGGATTCTTTTGTCGTAAGTCCGTGGTTCATAGTAGAACAGTTTCGGAAATAGTCTGCAAGTTTCCTCTCGTGTCCTAAGTCAAAAGCTTGCCTGTTGTGTTTGGCTTTCATCGGTAAATGATAGAGAGTGGCTGAGGCTCTTCATTGGCACTTGTTTAAGCTTCTTCCCTTGATGGCTTTGATAGCTTAACGTAGTCCATTAGTGTAGATTTTTTATACCGAAGTTTTCTGTAATTCCTCCAAACGATATTTCTCGATATAAGCCTCAACGGCTTTCTTCATATTCTCGGTCAGGAGGAGAATCTGGCCGCTTTCTTTTTTACACTAGAGGCATTCTGAATAAAAAAAAAACAACAATGAGAAACAGGTAAAATGAAAATAGTAAAAGGTACATGATAAGAAAAATTATTGGAAAAGGCAAAATAGTTGTTGAGGTTGGTTCGGACAATGTTCGAATGCACCCCACTTTGGTTGTCTGAACCAACCCCACCTGAAAGAAAAAGCCTGAAACCTAACCTACGTCTCAGAAAATACAGATGGCGACAAAAGCCAAAATTGAAACAACTTAATAAAGTCTAAGTTAAACATACTATACATTAAGAAAGTTAAATGTTTATTAATATAGGCTGAATTAAATCTCAAAGTAAAGCAGATACAGGAAGCCCTACCTTGTTTGTTTTTTTTAGTTTGTTTCAAATATTTCTAAAATGACTACGTGGAGTAACGAAACTACATCCACAAGTAGAATGCTAGATGGCAGGTGTACAGTGTTTTTTTCGTGATTAGCAGACGGAACTGTAGGAAGAGAAGCGCTTATCCCGATTCACCTCGCGTCCAAACCAACCCCACTCTCCCCTACTTATTTTTATTAAAATTGATTTTAATTCAACTATCCTTCCAATTGATTCAAGGTATTCAAAAATATTAAAGCATAGCAGTTAGGTTAAATTTACATCACAATTCAAAACACTTATAAATTTTATAATTTTCTGCAAATCACTGCTGGCAATTTTTTCATAATTTTTCAAGATGTTAATTTTTATTATATTGTATGAATCACTACAGGCACATTCTTTTCATGATTTATCACTAAGTTTGTTATGTCGCTTTCTTTCATATCTATGTCATAATTTTTCATGTCTCTGCCCATTTCACTATTTGACTTGGTCAATAATTGTTCGTTGAAACTAATTTAAGTTTTTAGTTCTTCACCTTGGGGAGAGGGGGGCGAAACCGTACGGTTTTAGGTTTTTGACCCCTATAAGATGTTCTTCTAAAGATACAAACTTTGTTCTTACATGTACAGAAAGCTTATTTATTCATCTCTCTTAGGAATTTTTTTCAATGACTTCCATCAAGTCGTTTCTCAGTAAGACCCAAAAACAAATGACCTCTTAAAGTGTCCGAAGTCGCCCATACCGTGGGGAGACTTCGGACACATAAGGGGCATTTTCGGACATCTATAGTTAACGATTCAAACAGTGTATTCAGATTATATAAAAGTAGCAGGATTAACTGGAATATCAAAAGAACTCAAAAGGCATTTCACATCAATATATTATGGCATAGCTAGACAAGTCGCACCCAAATTTTTTCTCACCTTCATTTATTTTCATATATCTTTTTCTTCTTTTTTTTCTTTTAAATAGAAAAAGTATTTTATAATAATTTTTAAAAAGTTATTTTTTGCTAATTTTTCTTATCTTCATTTATCTTTATATTTCTTTTTCTTCTTTTTCTGAATGTAATGCATCTGTCGATTCCCAAAAAAATTCAATAAGTTTAAATTTAATTAAAACCCAAGAAAAAACTGAACATAAACAAAAGAAGAAATAGAATGACTAATAATAAAATTACAGGAATCAAGTCTGTGTTTCTACTATTCTAACTGGAATTTTAGTCTGTCTTGAGGATTTCAAGAATTTCTACGATCTTTACCTACATTTCAGCAGTTGTAATTGAAAATGGCTTAAATTGCAGATTCTGATTGCAGAAGGCAATCAAAGGGATAAAATTAACCCTGACTTGGCTGCCCACTTAATTGAACAATCTGTCTTGGCTTTTTGCTACCATTGGCCATTACTTTGACTTTTCCCACAGCCTTTCATGACTTTTTTTTGGCTATTATGTTGGTGAGAATAATCACCAACAACTTGGTAGGTATGTGTTTTGGGTGTTGAAGTGCACTGTTAGTTGTGTTTTATGATGGCAGTCTTATGAAATCCGTGCTTCCAAAATAGTCCTAAGAGATTTTCAGTAGAGTCTTGCATACTCAGAAAGCTAAAGTTGATAGTCTTCAAATTGGCCATGAATTTTTAGGTTTTACATTGAAAAAGAATTTTAAAACTAATATATTCAAAATCTAAGAAGTATTATCTTGAAAATTGTGAAAAGTGTTATCTTGATTAATAAAAATAATGAATATTTCAAGGAATGAAATTACTTTACAATTTCCAAGAAAAACTGTTAAAAAAATTAAAAATTAAATAAATTAACTTCTCCCCAAATATTAGACACAATTTCCCACAGCTTCCAATGCAGAAGATTTCTCTGCAATAACTTAACATATCATCATGGCTTAATCACTTAATAAATGATATCCTCAAAATATTATTATATAAAAAGATATGAAATAACTTGCAATACATATAATTACTATTTATAATTTACTTAATGATTTTGTGAAGAAGAAACTGTTTTATTACTCTTGTTCTTATAAAAATATAAAATAACATAGGCTCCTGCCATCTCCCTTCAAGAATATTTGTAGATAGCCTTGATACTAAGGTGTTTGAATTACCAAAGTGCTCCTATTTCAGGTTGTCAGAAACAATATCATTGAGACAAGCCACTCTAAAGTTGGGAACCAGTCTAGTTCAAGGATGTTTGTGAGGATTTGTCAACTTCAGTCCAGACTAGTAGAATCAGAACAAGGA
The DNA here is from genome assembly GCF_032884065.1 of Artemia franciscana. NCBI lineage: Eukaryota > Metazoa > Arthropoda > Branchiopoda > Anostraca > Artemiidae > Artemia > Artemia franciscana. The sequence continues at coordinate 21,300,634 of NC_088877.1, forward strand.
ACTACAAACACGACTTTTTGGTCACAATCAATCCCTCCATCTATGGACAATGCTTATATGTCTGATAGCCAAGTAGGTCTTCAGCAGAATCCTGGACCATATCCCTCTAAACGCTCTACACAATCAATTAAAATAACAATTCAGGGTGCCAGGAAGCTTGGTTGTGGTTAGACTAAATGGGGGGCAGAGACAACTGCACCCCCTTCTAAAAAACTAAAAATGGACAGCAACATTTTCAAAGAAAAAATCAAATCAAGCGTAAATGTTGAAACTATTACAGCAAATACTCCAGGATTATATGCCAGTTGTTTTCCTTCTACTTTAGAAAAAGCATTTGAAAAGGCTGCTAGCTTTTTTGAGAACCAAAAAAGTGAGGATGAATCACACAGATTTGGTATGCTAGTAGCAGATCAACTTCGGCATTTCCAATTTCTACCCAACATGAGGCACAGACACAAATGATAAAATTACTAAACAAGATAGAAAATGAAACATATTTTGAAAAACAATCTTAAAATTGTACATTAGTTTCTAAAATTTAATATTAATTTTTTCCTATCTTATCTTTTATTTTTATATTGATTATTATCTTTTCAAAATTGATGTGTTTTATTTTCTAAGTATTTTTGGAAGTGGTGAAATATTAATTTCAAGTGTAAATGTTTAAAATGCTAATCCAAACAGTGCTCCAGGATCAAATGCCAGTCGTTTTCCAGCTGTATTTGATAAGGCTGCTAGTTTTTTTTTTAACTAAAAAAGTGAGGATGAGTCATATTACATTTGGAATGTTAGTAGCATATCAGCTTCAGTATTTTACAGTTTCAACTCAACACAAAGGCCAAAAGGTTTTACAATTGCTACACATTATAAAAGATGAAAAAATTTTGCAAATAATCTAAAAATTGTATACTATTTTCTGTGATTTCAAATCTTCTCTTTTTTTAACCGCATTTTATTTTTGTGGTAATTGATGCTTTAAGATACTTATTACATTATATTTTTTAGCTCTATTTGGAAATAAAGAAATATTAATATCCTAGAATAAGCTTCTAAAGTTTGCAATATCAAAAGAAATTGCCTCAATCAGCCAAATTGTATATAAGACAGTTTATTAATTACAAATAGTTAAAAATGACTAGAAGCAAATCATAAGGCTTCACAATGTAGAATAACTTCACATAATTAATAGCATACAAATCTAATCTTTGCCTCTATTGATATGTATCCACTGGGATGGTATCTACCCAAGTGGAGAAACAAAGTAACTTGCAATCTGGTCTCTGTTATCAATTGATGATCTTGAAGGGTTGTTACTGCCTATCCTTCCAGTAGATTGTAAGTGATCACCAAAGCCCTCATTCCTTCACATGCCCTTAGCTGTGTCAGATTCTGTGTAGCCTGGGGGACAGTACCTACTTGCAGCTGGCACAGAAAATTCTTGCATCTGCATAAAATTGTGAAGCAAACATACAGCATAAACTATTTTAGTAATTGTTTCATGATTAGTTACAATGGGTCTTCTGAAAATCCGCCACTTTGTAGTCAATATCCTGAAAGCATTCTCTACATCTCTTCTTGCCCTTGCTTGTCGAAAGTTGTAGATTTCACGTTTAATAACAGACTCATCATCAAATTCTTGTGGTAGTCTCTTTAATTTTCTTCCAGCGTATGGCTTCATCAGATAATATTTCAAAGAAAAGGCTTCATCACCAAGTAAAAATATGGAACTTGTCAACCTCCATTAATTATTGGTTCTGGATGAGGTATATTTGCTAATTTCTGCTCTAAACTTTTGCCCAAAGAAAAGAAGGCAAAAATACCACCATCACTGTCACTCCCAGGCGCCCCAATATCTACATAGACAAATTTGTAGCTCGCATCTATAACTGCCAACAAAACAATGGAAAAAAAAAACATTTATAGTTTCGAAATTCACTTCCACTCAAATTTGGACACTCAATATTTATAAGCTTTCCATGGCTAATATACAATGAGGAAACTGCCATCTAACCTCAAAATCATTTGAATTTTTTTCAAGAATGACAGGGTGGATGGGATAAAAATAAAAAGAACAAAAAATATATCTAATCAGTCTTAAGATCACTCAAAATAGGTTTTACATTATCTCAATTACAGCCTACTAATCTCTATTCTTGAAAATGAACCAATTTCCAAAATATATTGCATGTCAAGGTCTTTACAAAAGCTATAATGACTTGTTTTTTTTTTTTTTAGTTGGATTGACTAAACTTGATAGTACAAAGAAGCCAGGGGAGTTCTCGCCTCCCTTTTCGATGTAAACATTGGAAGTGGGTGGGGTTGCGCAACGCAACTGGACCTGAAGTGTCAAAACAAACATTTCGTTCCAGTGTATAATGAAATTTGAATGTCCATGCGTCACGACGATTTTCGTCGTTTAAGCGATATTGATGTCGGGAAAACGCGGACCAAAGACGCTTGACAGCTTCGTCATTTCAAAGTCTCGCAGAATGGATAGTGTAACTGTAACTGCAAGTAGCTCTTCAAAAGGTCTTGTTGGAAGTGGCGAACACGGGCTAATTCCATTGCAAATTCCTAACACTTTGTAATCTTCTGTTAACCCCGTTAGCGTTCAGAGTGATCATTCAACAACACCCCCGCCCCCTTCCCTGTTTCTGGAAACCGATATTGGGATCCACATCGGTACAATACATGCCATTGACGACCGAATAAAGTGCAAGCTTCTGGAGAGGCCATGGAAACTCCTGATTGGATGCCAAATATTGTATTCTTTTCATTGAAAGCGGGGGAAAGATAAAAAAGGTACTTGAACGATTCTCATTTGCAGAATTTCCACTGGTAAGGTCTCTTTTGCAAATACTGCCCTCTTTTTGTAACTGGGGCTAGCGGGGGTTCAAACAGACAGGTTTCCCTACAAAAGCTGGTCACAAAGCCTGTCACAGAATTTGCTAAGTTACTGGGAAAAGATGGAGACCTGACAGTACATGATACTTCCCAGTACCATCAAGACGCAGTAGAGGCTGGAAAGTCGTTTCTAAGAGCATACCATTCTCCGCACGAATATGTAAATAATCGCGTCAACGAACAGCGAATGAAGCAAGTAACAGAAAACAGAGAGAGGCTTATGCCAATTCTGGAATCAATCATATTTCTAGGAGGGCAGAATATTCTACTGAGGGGCCATCGGGATGATAGCTTAAACTTGGATAACATGCCGCTTTCCAATGAAGAAAACTTCCGAGAACTGTACGTTATCGTGCTGAAAGTGGCGACAGTAGATTAAAGGAATAACTGAAAACATCAGGAAAAACATACATCAGCAAAACAACTCAAAACCAGTTGATTGAGTGTTGTGCGAAAGAAGTTATAGGTGTCATTCTAGAAAGAGTAAAGTCAGCAAGGTATGACAGGATCATTTTGGATGAGACAACAGATGTGTCACATTCATCGCAATTTAGTTTCGCTCTTTGCTATGCCTTCGATAACCATAGATGCGAGGACTTCATAGGTTTTGTTGACGTTCATCATGCCAACTTTGAACCTTCCACTGCAGACAAAGAGCCGACTGTCAACGGAAAAGTGATTTTACTTGACTATTTTGGAATCGATATAGATGGGTGAGCAATGACGGTATCAAATAACTGTGGTGATGTAGTTGAAATTCAGAAAAATGCTAAAACTGCGTCTCGTTGTCCCTGCTTTAACTACGCCCTGAACCTTTCTTTGTCAAGAAGCTCAGCTGTTTTGAGCATCAGAAATACCATAGGCATTATAAAAGAATTTGTTGCATTTTTTAATGCATCTGCGAAGAGAAATTACGTCTTGAATAAGATTCTAAAAGCTCAGCTCACGGGAATCGGCGAGACGAGGTGGATCGAGCGACAGTCACTTATGCAGTTTGTGTCCAAACTTCCAAAAATCATCCAGTCTTTGGAACACATTAGTCACTTAAGTGAATCAGTGATCGGTTCGAAGGCAAAGGCGCTTGTCACACCATTATATAGTGCGGAATTCGTAGTTTCCCTTTAGTGTCTACACAGTATTTGCGCTCTGACCTTGCCTCTTAGTCGGCTATTCCAGAATAAGACTTTGGACTTGGGCGCTGCCGATGGCCACGCTTCCGATCTTTTGGATGTTCTAGCAAAGCGACGGGAAACGTGTGATGAAGAATTCACATTAGTATTCGAGCAAGTAAAAGAATTGTCAGATAAAATCCAATTGGTAATTGAAGTTCCAGGGGTTACACAAGGACAGGTTCATCGAAATAATCCTCCTCATAATACGCCTGAAGAATATTTTCGAAGTGTTGTTTTTATACCTATGCTCGGCTCAGTCATAAGTGACTTAAAGAGCAGATTCTCAAGAGACACGCTGAACTCTTTCCGGTTAACCGTAGTGCTTCCATCAAATATTGTGAATTGTACTGATGATTTACTGCAATGTTCCGTCAGAGATCTCTAGCATGTACGGTCAACGTCTTGGCTTGACCGTGACGTCTACCAGGGCAACACTTATAGTGGCAGAGGTGCATGTCTGGAGAAGTAGTTGGCTTCGGGTTAAGAGAGAAAAAGGTATTTTTCCTAGTTCAGTGGAAGAAACTGTCAAGGAATGTGACAGACACTTATATCCTTATGTCAGCTCACTTCTTGATATTTTTATATCTCTTCCAGTGAGCGTGGCATCTGCCGAGCGTAGCTTCTCAACTTTACGCAAACTGAAAACCTGGCTCAGAGCACAGATGGGGCAAACTAAACTCAGTGGTTTGGCCCTTCTTAATGTGCATCGCGACATCGATATCAGCATTGACACAGTAATCGACAGGTTTGTGAACAGTGAAGCCAGGAAGCTTGAATTTTGCTTGTAAACAGTTGTCAGTTGATAAAGTACAGTTTTTGTAATCATTATTGTAATATATGAAAACCACATTTTCGTTAAACATGAGACCGCCAGGGAAACGTAAAACGTGAAAAATAAATTCAGCCTTGTGGCCGACAAAAAGGACACTACCCTTACTCTTTTCGGTATGAATCGCCCCCCCCCCCCTATAACGAAAGGCTGGATCCACCCCTGAAACAAACAAAGGGTGTTGGTCTATATTTGCTAAATAAGCAATCAGTGCATTTAGAGTCAGTATTAGAAGACATATTAAGTAATAAAATAAACTCCTAGCTACAAAGGTTATCCCAACCATTGCAGTTATACATTCACCTACCTATTTTACGGGGCAAACTATGATGAAGATATATTACAAGGCAGAAATTACTGTAATCCTAGAAAAAGAGTATAAGACTATATCTGAACACATCAGGGGGGAGGGAAGGTCTTATGAAAATATCACTCATATTTTGAATCTGCATGAAATAAAGAATATGATGGTAACTCTTTTGGCTTTTATTATTAACACAGAGATTTAGGCTATAGGGGCTAAATGTTCCATTAGTAGCATGTAAAAGGGAAGAAAGAGCCTTTAGGAAGTACTTAATATTGTTTCAAATTAAATTTTTGAACTTAATTAAGTTTCCTTGGATATTGTCAAGACAAGGATGAAGCTCAAATAGGCTACTTTTAAAGATAACAAAAATTCTTCATCCTGTATTCTACCACTTATATCTTATTCCTCATGTTAAACATGCATCAAGATCTACGAATCATATTTAGGAAATACACTAGTCAGATAAGCTAGTTAACTATTGAGAATAAAAAGGACTGAGTTAGGCCTAGATACAGGCTAGTATCAGGACTTAGATAAATTTACTAGTAACAAGAGCTATATGTGTTGGCTGAAGTGATTGCCCAGAATTCAAATACATATAGCCAGCAACAGCAGAGAACATGACCATTGAAGCAAAAACTGCATGAGCATTCAAGATTTAAAATCTTAAATCTTTTGCTTCTTGAGGAAAATGTTGAAGTGTGACGGTAAAGTCCAGAGTAGCTCGTAAATATTTATATTTTATCGACAAATGTGCCTATAATGTGGCACAGGCATTATACAAATTAAACTACACAATTTTTCATGTGCAAAACCCCAAAACGCAGTTTTACATTTTTGGCAGCAGGGAAGACTAGAGAACAAAAAGACAGATAGATAAAGAAAAATATCAATTATCTGTTAAGATGGAAATGAACAAGGCTTCAATAGTGCACCTGTTTTCTTAAACACAGATAGGAGAAGTAATGCTCCAAGCTTTGACATATTCATATGGACTGCTTTGAGCTCTTTTAGCCTTTTTTAAGGGCTCAAAATGAATAGTGCCCCCACAAATCATTGCTGAATTATGAAAGAGCAAAAAAATAATAATAGCCAATTGTGCTGAAAAGCTAAATTGTGTTGTAAACTTCAGAGTTTAGGGTATTTACTAAAAATCTCATGTAAATTTATGATTCGTCCTATATATTAGACCATTATGGACAGGGGGGGGTTGGTAAAGTCAGTAATGTTAGATTAAGAATAGAATACTGACTACAGGTGTGTCTATTTCTTAGCCAGGTCCATCTTGATTTTCAGTTAGGCTAATCAGAAGATTGAACTCTTTTAAAGTAGTCTACAAAATTTTATAGTGTTTCTATATGGAGGGTGATTGCATCAAACTAATACCAAGGTTCTCCAAAAGTAAGATCTTTCCTTTGTAAACTAATGAACAAAATTATGAAATAGACTACCTACATTTCTATAGCCTAGGCTATCCTTAGTTTACATAAAATGAAGTACTATTTGTTCTATTGCTTACCAATATAGAGTTCATTTGAATCTTCAAATGAACTTCAAGACTCCTCAGAAATTGTATTATTATCAACTTTGATAGCAAGAGAAGCTACATGGGGTGCAACAAAGAACTGAAACATGTACCCTGAAATAATATCTGGAATAGCATCTAGTACTATTACTTTGTCACCATCAACTACATTTTCTGACAAATGAGAATAGTCACTTTTAGTCCTTGACGTGCTCAGATTCATTCACTGGGTAGATTTTAATTAATTTAGCAACCAACAGATTGTGTAGATTTTGAATTCTCATTCAAATAAGTTGTCAGAATTATTGGAATTAGTTTCTTCTAAATGTTATCCGTTTCAAGGTTTACAATTTTTTTTGTGGCAGCATTGTTCATAAAAATATTTGTAGACACTACCTAAATATTGCTCGTAGCAATTAAAAGAAAAGTCGCAAGATACTTGGGTTTTCAGGTATGAATAGGCCTTGGATGGATCTTGAGGGCTAAATATGTTTTCATTTTTGTGTCCTTTGTACTTTAAAGGAATTTAGAAATAATTTTGCCTAGCAGCAGTTCATTTGTCAAGTACTTCTAAAATTCGAAGAACTAAGAGAAAAACGAAGCACTAAGTTTTTCAATAAAAAGCACTATACGTATGAAATTTAATAATTTTAACCTTCATTATTTTTATAAATAAATATTTGTACTTCATTTCTTACTTGTGCTTGGGTCACGCTCGAGCCTTGTCCAGGCCCATTGAGGCATCCAGAATTTGCTGACAAGCGTCCCTCCATCATTCTCTTTCAAGTGCAACTGGCTCAATCAACTGTATCTATTGTAACTTTGTTAAGAGTTGTAAGAATATCTTTCTATATATATTTGAGTTTGAGAAACGTGTTGACACAACATAAGAGTATATTGGTCATATGGACTTAATTAAATTATTTATATTTCCTAGCTCAAATTTTGAGGTTGAATCAGTTGGTAAAATCCACTTTCCTCCGTTTGTTCAATTAAACACGCTAATTGACATGGAATTTATGCTTGGATTTCGTTAAGTATTATTCTTAACGGTTCTTTACCATAATGTTTAACTATTGATTTAACTGAAAGAATTTGATAGTGGAAAAAAACATGCCAACTAGTGATTAGTAATGTTTTGCTTTGTGATAGGCTTTACAAACATGTGAAATATTTTTTATTCTCTAAAACAGATGCGAATAATGAAACATGCAATTCTTTTCTCATGACTGTGTGAAAATAGTTTACTTTTTTAGTAAATTTACTCAAGCAATATATGTTAGCAAATTGCTATGGAAGTATTGGGGGATCATATAAACCTTATCATAAAGAGTAGGAGCTGAAAGGTGGCAGACACTTGCTCAGGATAGTTCCTGTTCCACATGTGTTTTAATTCTGTCTTTTAATGTTGCGTAAACAAACACTTTTCACACACCACACTCAAAAAGGGAAGTTGAATTAGTCCTAGTGAAATATACCTACGTATTATGAAATAAAACTCTTTAGTAAGAAAATTATAGAAATCCATCCCCCTGCCACCATAACGCATTATAATGAATGGTTTTTAAACTAACCAAAATATTAACTAAAATATTTAATTAAAGTGTACCTACAATTGAGTGTATATACACTCTCTCACGCTAAACAGAAAGAAACTACAAACAGAAAGCGGTTTTGTCAGACCGAAAATCGTGTGTTGGGGATATCAGAGATAAGTACCTAGGATTTTAAATGTTGCCTTTGAGTGAAACTTGAAACTTTAACATTATATTCAACATTATTATACATATATATTCACATTATATAACTTTAACATTATTGTGCGTAGATTACCCACGTTCTAAAAAATGCCGAAAAATTCGCTGTCCCAGTGAGAACGTGTAGATCTGGAACCAAAAAAATTTGGATGGTCCAGTAACGAGAGCCTCAAATCCGCTTGTCAGTCCTCTTAATTTTGGTTATGTCTGTGGAATGATTGTGATAAACCTAGAAACGGAGTCGTAAATACTTTACGGTTACTTACTAAGCGTCACTTTCAGAAGGAGCTCAAAGCTCACCGGGTTGGCCAAAGTGTTGCAATTGCTGAATCGATCGCGAATGGCCCCTATAAGTTATAGAAAACTCGTTTGGCAAATAATAAAACTCGGGAGAGCAAAATTACAATTAGTGAGTACCAGTGGCATTCATATTTCAAAAGTCAGTTCACCGAACCTGACGTTAACTTTCTCAAGAAATTTGAAACGGATTTAAATAATCGCTTACGTACTCCTGGACCGGGTACCTTTGTAGTAAGTTCTAGTGAATTACATGATGTTAGACGAAAGCTTAACTAAATACAGTCTCTGGGTTATAATGGCATATGCGCCCCTCATTTACAAAATGGGCCTGATAAGCTTATTTGTCATCTTTCTTTGTTGTACCAAATGGTTTTTTACTGTGGTACTGTTCCAGATTCTTTTTGTGTTGGTCTTATTCCACCGATTCTCAAAAGAGGGAAGGGTCCGTTTGAATGCTCATCGAGTCGACCTATAACTGTTTCAAGTGTTTTTGCGAAGGTGTTTGAATTACTTATAATTAATAACCTACGTTCTATCTGTTACATGCCTCCTCACCAGTTTGGCTTCCAGCCTAAGTTTGGTTGTTTCCATGCTCTAAAATGTCTGTGCAATTTGTTGATCGATGCAGATAAATCCGGTGGTACTCTAGCGCTTGGAACATACAATGTTAGTAAAGCATTTGATTCGTTTTTCCATCCCCAAGCAGTGAATGAGCTTTTCAACCGTGGTGTATCGCTAGACTTAGTTAGACCTCTTTTGTACATGTGCCGCCAAATGAAAGGAAAAATACGTATACATGGAAGCAATTTGCTGACTGACGATATACGAATTCATATTGGGGTTAAGCAGGGTGCGGTTACTTCTCCTACGGTTTATAATAATGCAACGCTTCCAGCTCAGTGCCAACTTTCTTCGTGCTGTATATACAAAGGTACTGATTTGTCGATATTATGTTATGCAGACGACGTTTTTAATATTAGTAGGTCTATCAGTGGGCTAGAAAAATGTTTTTTGGAGATATATAAAAACTCCAGTGATATTGGACTTTCCCTAAATACTGAATAATGTGATGTTTTGATTTTTAATGAAATAGATACGACTAGATCAGATAATATATCTATAGATCTGAACGGTACAGAAGTAAAGCCTTGTGTTAAGTTGAAATATCTTGGCCTTCCTATTGGAAAAAAATTTGAAGAAAACTAGGCTATTGATGCTAGAAAGTATGGAAACGAAAATCCTTCGTGCATATGGTACAATTGTTAGTTCTCAGTTTCATTTGAATAGAGTCCATCTTGCGAGAATTTACAATAGTGTTGTCCTTTGATTTGATACAATTCTGTATTTAGTACCGTTTTACCCTATATTTAGTGAATCTGACCTTCTTAGGATGAAACGCGTTTTCTTCAAATTTGCTAAGTTTCTGTTGCGAGTTCCTCCGTGGACCCGTAACTCCTATTTGATGAAAAAATATAGCTTGTCTGGCCCGTGTGCTACGTTAGCTGAGCTGAATGTACACATGTGCAATAAGCGAACCGGCCATGAATGGAAAAATATTGTTTTTTGACGTGGAATTATTTTCGTTTGTATTTTAGAATGTAATTATGATATGTTGTTTCTTTCTTCTTTTTTTTCAATGTACTCCATCACTTCATTATTTTGTATGATGGGTTATAAATAAATACATACATACATACATATAAGAATATACAAAAAAAATTCAACTTATAAAAAGTCTTATAAGATTGTTATTAAGGAGTAGAAATTATGTTTATCAACAGACTTTAGTAGTAAACACTAAGAGGATAATAATTCATCAGGGATTTTAAACCCGTGGGATGTGAAACATACCCTTTCTAGTAATTTGAATTATAAGAATAATTCAATCAAAACTTATAAGTTCAAAAAACGATTGGGCTAATAATTTTTAACTATAATTTAACAAGGATAGTAATCGCAAGCCTGCATGTAATTGCGAGCAATTTTTATCATTTGTAAATTCAATTTCTGAACACATTAGAACAGGAGATTTGGCAATATTAAAGCAACTCTATCTTCTGAATGTAATAAAAATAGAAGCTAAATTGTGTCTTTCCAATAATTTAAAGCCATCAAATGCCTTGCATAAAACCTTGGGACCCATATCAAATTTATTTTTTATTTTCTTAATATCCCTGATTTATAAAACAACGATATCAGATATCTGATTTCTATAAAAAAAAAAACGGACCTAATTTCAAGAATGTAATTCTAGTTAACACTTACTAGTTATTCCTACAAACATTGATACGCTGATGCATTTTATTCTGAAGAAAATGGAACTATATAAAAAAAAACAAGCTGCCACAAAAGGTAAATAAGTACAGTTCGCAAAAAGAATGTTCCACTGGTATTTATATTAGCCTAACTGCCAGGTTAAACCACACTGATTTTTTGGTTTCAGCCATATATTTCAATGGCTGAATGTATATCTAATAATTTGAATCATAATATTGTTTCATAATGTTGATTCATTTATTTCAGAGCACCAATATGGGAATTTCGTTCAACTTTCTAGTTGTGAAATTAACTTACACCGAGCAACAACACAATAAATATTAACATGGATCCAAGTTTTAATATAGAAATACCTTTTGATGATATTAATATATTTTGAATGAAATTTCACCCAAAATCTGCGACGAAATTCTTCAAAGGAATTCACAGAATAGCGAGTGTTTAATGAATATCCAAGATATAGTTACAGGAAACAAGATACATGTTAAAACCAAGATAAAGTTAGCTTTGAATATGAGCATAGCAGTACAGCAATAGTTGAAAAGAAAACAGGAGATGGCAAACGGACGAAACAAGAAATTTTGGCACAGTGGGTTTCAGGGGGCAATTTGTTAAGAGTAGGGGGATTGAACCCCCCCCCCCTCCCATCCCCCTTAAATTTTTGCCTTAATTTTTTTTTTCGTAATAAAGTAGCAGAAATGAATGTGAACAAAAACTCTGGACTTTTTATCCAAAACTAGAACTGAAAATATTTTCAAAACTAAGATAAGCCTGAATGATATAATAAACACTGTTGAAATGTGCTAAAAAACACGCTGACACCCACATTATTTTGCTTTCTGCATTGCTGCCACCTGTCCCCTTCAGATACAATTTAGCTCCCTCCAAACCTCAGTTTTTCCCCCTCCAGCTAAAATTACGTTTCTGCAAAAAAAATCCGGTCAAAACTGAGATAAACCTGTATAATTCAAGTATCCAGAGAAACAGGTCAGTTTGATTTAGTATATCTTTGCCTTTATGGTAATATATGGATCATTTTTCATTTTTTTCTGATTTTTTTTTAAGAAATACAAACGGCACCCAGTGTTCCCATTTGGTCACCCATTCAAGCACTGACCGGGTCCAACGTTGTTACTTTTGCGATCTGAAGAGACTGGGTACTTTACACATGGTATGTCTGTTGTCTGAGAACTTTTGTAACAGAATAAATGTTGATCAAAAACTGAAAACGAATAAAATGCCTAATTTTAGAGTCATGAAGGAAGGTTTTGAGTAAATTTCAAATAGAATGAAAACACGTTTATGCATTGTTTATTGATATATTCGTAATAGTGTAAACCCCGACAGGAAAAAATCTATCAAGAGTAAAATGACATCATTTATTATTATATCCTAAAAAGGGCTTATTCCAGATTTGCCTCTCACTCACTTGTACTATCTATCTTGCTTTATAAACAGGAGCAGAAATCGTATTATAAAATTGGCATTGAGTCCCAAAGTTACACAAAAGCATTCCTGGATATCCGTGGGAACCATGATACATTCAATGTCCCGAGTAGAAACCGCCCTAATCAACTTCTTTTGTGAGTCTTCAATTCAGAAGCGTTTCTATTCATCGGCTTATTTATATACAGTAAAAAAAGACAACTACACTGTCAACTTCATTGCTGTAGATGGAACAACAAACGTTGGAATTATTAGCCCCTAAAATTTCTCGAAAGTCATCTGCTCCAAACTGGTCATCCACACCTGCTATGACATTTCCAATTTACTGTCCTATTTCTTTATGGAATTTTATTCCATCTGATATGCTTCTTCATTTTACTCTACGGTCTTACCGACGTTTTTTCCATTAATGGAATTGATTTAACAAATCATTTAAATGTATAAGTCATTTGAATTTATAAAGCACTAGCTGAGACAAGGAGGATTCGCTGCCTGGCTCCAACTAGCAGCACGCGGCAGGCTTCTATCTATGGATTCTCATATGTATATACAACGGATAAATTCTAATTTTTAACTGCGTAGTATTTTGGATATACAACATTCTTCGCTGTTTCATTGTCTGTGGATATAAATAGATTATCCGGTTTATCGACTTTTGAGCATGCAAAATTTAATTGTCCATGGGAAAAACAATCCGTATCAAGATCTAAACCGCATTTTTCTAATGATTGCCCTTGAGATTTGTTGACGGTGATTGGAAATACTAATCGAATTGGGAATTGCAATCTTTTAAATTGAAAAGGCAGATCCGTTGGAATCATGGGAATGCGAGGAACAAGAAAAGCCTCACCCTCGGAAGACCCTGTCAAGATTGTTGCCTCTATTGCGTTTTCCATTGTTTTTTTTTTACGGCAAATCACGTGCCGTTGCAAAGCTTTGGTGGGTTAATATTTCGCAACAGTATTATTGGTACGCCTATTTTTAGTTGTAGCACGTGTGGTGAAAACCCTGGGAGATCCAGGGAATTTAAAATTTCTGATGCATAGTTAACTGCTTCATTTGATTCCAGAACTGTGTCGACTGACTTTTAAATGACTGCCTGGTCTCAAATATTGGTCAGAATAATATTGTTGATTTTGTGGACGTCTTTGTTCTTGGCTGCCAGAATCGCTCGTTCACTTCGTCATTTATGATTTTTATAATTGGTTAGAATATTCGGAAATACTTTTTCAACAATATCTTTTTTGACGTCACTAAATTACAGAACTCAGGAGGCGGTTGTATATGTCCTGAATTTGAGTCAACTAAGAGCTTTCGGTTTCCAATTGCCAGCAATTGATCTGAAAATATTTCAGCAGAGTTATCGCTTTGCAATCAGACACGCATATTTATACTTAATTTTAATGTCTTTACGTGTACCCATAAATTAGAATTTTTTAGGCAAGCGTTCATTTCGTCCTCAGGTGTCTATCTAGGAATAACAGGTAATGTTTGCCTGAAATCTCCCGTAAGCAATATTACTGTGCTGCCAAAGGGTTTGGAATTTCTTCACAAATCTTGCAAAGATCAGAGCAGTTCTCGCACCGGGCAGCAACGTTGCGGCTATTCCCGACGACGCGAGGGCCAACATTATGTGTTTGCCAGTATCTCCTGGCGCATCCAAGAAGAAGATTTCTCAACTTTGTTTGTTTTTATATTTTTTTATAATCGCTATCACTTTCAATTTGTTTGGTTTCTTTCACCTCGGCTTGTCTTTCGTCATTATGAAATACATATTGCCGAACCTTTGTTTTTTTAATTGAAATCTGGTAGGCATTGCTGACCTCATCCAAGTCTATGTCCCAAACCAAATCATCATCGCTATTATTTTCAGTTTTGATACGTTTTGATTCTCCCTGTCCAGGTGGATTTACATCTAACAGCGCGGTTTTGCGTTGTGAACAGAATACTGGTGAAGGCCATGGCCATCAATCGAAAAAGCAGGGTGAAAAATCGGGAGAAAAAGAGCAGTAATACTCGTTTACTTCTCGTTTCAAGTTCATTCCAATAAAGATTGACCGTGACAAGCAAAAACATAGTAAATATACAGTAGACTATAGATAAACACATGAATCTTGACACTAACAAAAATTCAAAATTATTAATTAAGTCAAATTTGATTTGAGTTGACGGACTTTAAAAATAGGTCGTTGCATTTCATAGCTTCGTTAAACCATTCAGGAATGATTTAATAATCCTTAAACGAATATTAAACTCTAATTTTACAGAAAGATTGAAGGGTGATGGTCACCTTTGTTGTTACCAACAGAGTCCTTGGGTAAGTTTTTTTTTTCTTTCAATGATTTTATCGAAGCTCCGATTCATAATTTTTAGAAGTGCCAAATGAGGTGTCATCAGCACAACAAACAATTACATCAGAAGAAAGTGAACTATATTTGGCACTATGGACAAAGGATGGCTTTGGATGACAAAATATACAACAATTAAGACAAGCCAAAATAATACATTATCCCTAATGCCAAAATGAGACATCTTCGATAGAAGAATTTCAGTGGTTAAGCAATCAAAAACCTCACGAATAAGGCAGCCAGAATTAATCCCGAATCTAATGCAGAATGTATAAAATTCAAAAGGGTTATGCAGGCATGTTCAGTGGAGTGCCTCGTTCGGAAACCAAATTGAAAATATTGAAGAAAGTTTCTAGATTTTAGAAAGGTAAGGAGACGAGAAATTCCTTAACATTTTTTCAATGAATTCGGAGTAATAGCATCATTTTTGTGAGCGCTTTACAAAATTGGATGTGAATTATCTTGGGTGTTCGTTTATCTATTTTTGACAATTATAAACATTATTGAATATAAATATTGTTAACAAAAGCGGAAAGAGATCAAGACAAAGTGATTTAGAGGATTCAAGAGGATCCACGAAGTCGACTGATAATATCTCAAAGTTAGATAAAATCCTTGAAATAGTCAGAACAACTAAAAACGATGTCTTAGAAATAAAATTTGAAATCGTTAACATTACAGCTAGTTTAGAGTTCCTAAAATTTTCGCGTGGAAGATCTAGAATTACCAAGAACGGCCCAAGAAAATGAATTATCTAGTATCAAGCAGGAAACATCGGCATTACGAAACCAAATTAAAAAAGGAGCCTGGTTTCGGTGAATTAGCATCTAGTTTGTGCTGTGTGCTTGAAGTGCCAAGTGTGCTGTCATCAGCACAACAAACAATGACATCAGAAGACATTGAACTATAGTTGGCGCTATGGGCAAAGGATGGCTTAGGATGACAAAATATACAACAATTAATAAGTCTCTGCTTTTTTACTACATACAAAAGATTATTTACATAGATGAAAAATAACACTGGCCCTAAAACTGATCCTTGTGGGACACCAAAATTCACTTGTGAGGGTGAACAGAAAAGTGGATCGACAGAAAATAACCCATCATTCAAATAAGACAAACCAAATAAATACATTATACCTAATACCAAAATGAGACCTCTTCGATAGAAGAAGTTCAGTGGTTAAGCAATCAAATACCTTACGAATAAGGCAGCCAGAATCCATCCCGAATCTAATGCAGAATGTATAAAATTCAAAAGGGTTATGCAGGCATGTTTAGTGGTGTGCCTTGTTCGGAAACCAAATTGAAAATCATGAAGAAAGTTTCTAGATTTTAAAAAAGTAAGGAGACGAGACAGGATAGCCTTTTCGAAGATTTTATTAAACACTGATAAAAATAAAATTTGTCGATAATTTGCTGGATCTATTTAAAGAGCAAGTTAAAGAGCTAAAGCGTCAAAGAGCGAGGTATTGACGAGGGGGTTAAGTTTTAATGTTGCTCCTAACTTTCAGTTAAAAAAAACTTAATTTTTTGTTTAATTAGTTCAGAGAAGAGGGTGAATTAGAATAAATGCAGAAGTAAACAGTGAATTATGTAAATGTATTTAGATTGTCTTGGGTACATCAGAAAAATCTAGGGACTTTTAGGCAGTTTTCAGTTTGGGTAGCGGATATTTTACATATTTTACATAGAAAACGTAAATTTAGTGAAAATTATCTAAAATTTATAGCTCAAAAAAAGGGGTTCGAGATTTTTGGTTCTATCCTTTGACTGTAAAGTCAATGCCTGTAAATTCAGGTTCTACAATCAGCACCGTATATACGTTATCCATTAGATGAGTTAAAAATAAGAAAATGTAGCTTGAAGAGTTTTCATAACCCTTGGCTCTCTTTGTTCCCTTCGGCCCTGTAGCTCCCTTGGTTAGAAATTCTCAAGTCTAATTTTTCATCTTTTTAGTGTGCTCCGGGAGGCTGCATGTTCGAATTGACGAAACAATTGGTCACAATTATGTTTGGACAAAAAATAATCATTTTTTTCAAGTTTGTGATTTTTTATAAAATAGTGCCTCTGATAATGAAATGGTAGAGACCAATTGAAACGGATGTACCAAATGAAACAGATGGGAAGAAAAAGCCATGGTGGGAGGACTATACTTTAAGTAGTTTTCTTCCAGAAGTTTTAGGAATTTGAACGTGGCAATGAGTAAGTAATATCCACGTAATCAATAAATTTGGTCGTTTTTCCACTCAGTTTTTATGTGTAAGATTTTGACTGTAAATCCTACTAAACAAACTATAAAGAAGCATCTGATTTTAAAAGAAAATTCTAGACGGTGTCAATATTTATTGTTTGTCTTCCTTCAGTGGAAAGTTTTAATCATGTTTAAGCTAGTAATTCGCTTAGAATTAGACTTGAATTTGGAATTTGTCTGTGTATCTTTAGGAACCAATAGTATACATATACAGCAAAATATTTAAAATTCATGAAGATCAGACTGATATGCCTTTAAATAAGATTGATTTTTTTAAACCAATTCTAATAAAAGTAGACAGTGGGGTAGCATTTGATTTGTATTCTTTATTACACGAAAGAAACCAACAACAGGAATTGTCAATTAAGCATTATACTTAATTGATAATGAAGAAAAAGTAAAGCTGAAGTGGTATGAAATCCAGTAAGTGAAATACATGTGTGAGAAATAGATATACAGATAGAATAGATAGAAACGTTGATAACTTTGGAATTTGGAAAACAAACATGGTGGGGGGGAAGGGAAAGAAATAATAATCATATTTTAACAGTACTGCATCAAAACCCGAAGTTCTCCAACTCAAGCCTCGGCTCAGCCCTCCAAGCGTTCTCCAAGCTTCGACTCAGCCCGCTACTTCAGATGAGCCCTGTCGGGAACCTCAGGACGGGTTCATTCTGTTTTCATTCTAACAAAATGAAAAATTTATGTTCTAAACTGATTTTTGATATTATCTTCAGACGTTCATTCCTTGGTTTGTTATTTGGATTTAAATAATGTTCATAATTTATGTGTGACTTTTTGATGCATCTAAAAAATAAATACATTTACTTTGATGGGAATATGGATCAGCTTTTTTTCTGGGTATAATTTAAAGATTTTGAAGTTTTTTTAATTGTTTTCTTTAATATTAGATAAGGGTGTTACTTGTAAAGTTAAATTGATGCTATTTTTCTTATGATTACTTAATGAACTCTTGGTGTTACAATACCAAAAATACTTTAATTTTTTTTTGCTATATCCATTATGATGGAACACCAGAAATATCCTCCACTTTTCGTATCAGATGAACAGTATAATACTTTCAAAATCTGTAGTGAGTGCAGATTTTCTAAATTTTTCTTTAGTTTCACGTCTTATGAATAACAAATTCAATAGAATGATCTTTTTAAGAAAATAGCGTCGGAAATTGGAGCTAAAGCATATGTAGAATTTCAAGCGTCATTGGCTAAAAACAAAAGCTTTGCGAAGGTGATTGTTCGGAAGGTGAGGCGCATTCATCTCTCCTACGATAAAACTTTGCTTCCGTTATTTTTAAAATCAGTTTTAACTCTCCCTGGGGCCTAAATGAATAAAAATACCGTGTAATAGGCCATTCTTTTTCTTCACGTAAAGGAACAGTCTTCTCTATTATACTCAAAGTAAAAAAATGACTATAGAAGTTTTAACTTCTAGTAATTACCAATTTAATTTTTTGAGTTATATACAAACCCCCAATGTCAAAAAATCTGATCGGGATTTGAAATAAGAGCTCTGAGACATGAATCGCTTCTAAATATGAAATTTCATTAAGATCCGATCACCTATTCGTAAGATAAAAATACCCCAATTTTCACGTATTCCAATAATTCCGGTTTCCCCCTCCATCTCCCTTTAATGTCACAGAATCTGGTCGAAATTTAAAACTAGAGCTTTAAATCACATGATACTTCTAAATATCAAATTTCATTAAGACCTGGTCACCCTTTCGTAAGTAAGAAATACCTCAATTTTCAAAATTACTCCATCAACTCCACCAAAGAGAGCAGATCCAGTCCGGTATGTCAGTCATGTATCTTAGACAGGTTTTTATTCTTCCCCTCCAGTTTCATCCTGATCTCTCCGCTTTAAGTATTTTCTAAGATTCCCCCCCCCCCCAATGACGCTGGATCTGGTTGAGATTTAAAATAAGAGATCTGAGTTACGAGGTCCTTCTAAATATGAAGTTTCATGCAAATCTGATCACTCCTTCGTAAGTTAAAAATACGTCATTTTTTTCTAATTTTTAAGAATTAACCCCCGCCCTAAATAGAATACATTTGTTGAAATTATATAGATCACGTATCCAAGACTTCGGCTAATTTTTCCCACCAAGTTTCATTCCGATCTAAGCGTTTTTCATGATTTTAGGTTCATCCACCCAAAACTCCGCCCCATGTCACCAGATCCAGTCGGGATTTAAAATAAGAGCTTTGAGACACGATATCCTTCTAAATATCAAATCTCATTGAGATCAGATCACCCGTTCGTAAGTTAAAAGTACCTCATGTTTTCTAATTTTTCAGAATTAAACCCCCCCCCCCAACTACCCCAAGGATTTCTGTATCAAGTATTTGAGATGAAAGGAATGCATACAAAATCTATAAATTCAGTTATTTTTGTTTTCTACCTATCAAAAGACAACAGTTTTTGAACAGCCATCAGAAGAGAGAAATTTCCCTTCACAGAAAAATCCTAAATCAGCCATTGAATTTTTATGCACCCATCTCTATGCTATGTTTTTCATGAATTTTGGAATATTTGATGGAGGCTGTTAAATTTTGTTCCTTTATTGGGCTTTGAATAAATCATTTTTATCTTGGACTGTGGTCTCAAAGAAAGCCTAGATTTAATTAGAAGCCAATACAGTAAACTGAAAACTGTGTTGTGACTACTCTGCTTTATAAAGGTTAAACTTGGTGAACTGAATATTTCAAATATATGTCATCCACTTTGCTCTAAATTAAATCCTACCTACAAGTTTCTGTTTCTCTTCCTTTTAAGTTTAGGTCATGGGCCTAAGTATGAGCCTGATTTGGTTATTACACAAGTTTCTGAAAATCATATTGCCCTAACAACAGAAGGTTCTGTGTTCACAAATTAATGCCCAAGAAAACATTTTTAATTATCATGAAAAATTGGAATTTTTTATATAGCTTATACCTTTGATCTGATACAAGTTTAACCTATTCATAAGTAAATACTATAAAATTATGCAAATAAATAAAAAAAACAAATTCCATAAGAATGAAGACATGAAACCCTTACAATTTTCTATGAATAAGCTGGAATCAGTCAAGTATAAAATAAAACAAAATCCAGGACAAAACCAAAGTCTTTCTGCTATGCTAATTCACAAATGGCACTAATTTACAAAACTGTAAATGGGAGGGGGAAGGGATTGTATTTTGAAAATCTGAGGAGGGGGGTTCCTTGATGGATGTACCAAAACATATATATTTCAATGAAAATTCCCAAAGTATTTTGCCAAATCTAGGGGAACTCCCTCTTATTTGATGCAGATCCATTATTAAAAAATAATTTAGTAAGCTCAAATACTTTTAAAGATAGCCTAGTGAAAAGGCCATCATTTGGAAATTTTAACTAGCCTAGTCTAAAATTCTAACCTTAATAGTTCAACCAAATGTAAGAAAAAAATAGGCTTAAGCCAAAGATTTTCAATAATCAACACTACTGTATGCTATCTCAGACACTAATGCACAAAAATTAATATAGAAACAGGCTATTTAAACCAAATCTAGGTTAATGCTCACAGATTTATGGCAAAATTAATACCTTTCAATAATGAATTTGGCATTGTTATTTATGCAGCATTCTGCTTTTCTTTTTGTGAACAATGTAGGTCAATTTTATGCAGTGGGTTAAATTTAAGGTATAGGTTACGCTAGCTTAATCAATCAGGAAACAATGCAGAAAAAATAATTGAGGTAAAATTCTAGTTTAGATACTTTTTGCTATCTTGGCAAGAGGTTACGTTATTCAAACTATACCCAAGACAAACAAGTTTAAACATTCAACTAGCCTAGAATATCCTATTCATACACCCCTAGAGTGTATCTAATTTTTTTTATTTCAAGATCAGTTCCAAAATATTCTAAGAGTTTCCTCTAATGGTTGGTGGCCTTAGCTACAATATTTACAAGGACTTATGCACAGGAAGTAATTCTAAATTCAGACTGAATGAGTCTAAAACAAATGTTATCATAATCTTGGTCGTGATATTTTTTCTATCTGAATAAGACCTAAGTTACTTCAAAAGCCGTTCCTGGTGAATATTAAATTCAAGTAACTTCTCTATTTACTTTAAACTTACTGGATTTTTCACCTGGAACACCCTCTAAGTGCAATAAAAACCGAGTGATAATGTAAGAGATAGAATAGAAGATACTTGCGTTTAATTGGATCATATTTTTGCAAAATATTTATTTGGCATTTTAGTATGATTTTCTATTTAGTTTCTATTCAGCTATGAATATCAAACCGGATGTAAAAAAAAATCTTTGACGACTTTAAAAGATAAGATAAAACTAGACTTATCTTTGTCAAAGGGAATATGAATGTATTGTGCAGAACGAAGAGAGCAGCGCCAAGTAAAAGGTTATGAAATATATTTACTAACGGAGGTGGTAAATGAAAGAGGAACGAGGTGTAGAGGGGGCTAGGAATAGAGAGAAAAACAGAGGGATGATGTAAGAGGTAGAATAGAAGATATTTACGATTATTTGGATCTTACTTTCGCAAAATATTCATTTAGCATTTTACTGTAATTTTCTATGTAGTTTATTAATCAAAAAGGAAACCGAACCATCAATTTTTTATATTCTTCTTTATCTAGGAGTCTTTCGAAAGCTCACGTGAACGATTGGCCAAAATCCCTAATTTCAAATTAACAAGTAAATCAATTAAAATATTATGTTTCTCAATCCAATAATGGAGCTCAAATCCCAACCACAAAACACAAAGAAAAGATTTAAAAGAAATAAATTAATGTCACAAATTTCCTTCAGTGATTTTCGGCAGAGGGAATAGTCCGCAGAGAGGAAGGTCCCAAAGGGAATTTCCAGTGAAGCGGCGAGGGTTTTCCATCGGAATTTTCTTATGGAAAAGATTTTTCGCAAAACAGAGTTTGTTTCGAAGGTTTTTTTTTTACTGCAGGATTGTGGATATCCCTGTCGAAAAATCTGTTTATATTTTAACTATTCTTTCTTTCACAAATGTGTAAAATCGCCATCGATTTCTAGATTATAATTCTTTTTTTGTCAACCGTCATGCAGCTTTAATGTCAAAACAAAACATTTTTTTTGCAAAAGCCGATTTATTTCTAGAAGTAGATATATTTCCTATCAGAAGTCCTACCTATACAAAAAGCTGCAATTTGACAGAAGTTTCATGTGAAAACTCTTTTTTCTTTTTTTGAAAATAGTAATATCAACAAAACCCTACATTTTATGCGACAAATTTATTATACACTTTGGACTTTCTTATGATTCATATGAATCATAAGAAAGTAAGAAGTATATCATAAATTTCACTTAAACTAAAACAATTATCGGCACCTGGGGCATTATCATGTTTTAATCATTTTATTACTGTCACTAATTCTTCCTCACAAAATGAATCATCCTTCACATTTCATTGTCGTAGCTTAGCTGGAAGTGCTTAAACTAGCAAAACCGGGACAGAAAGACAGGCCGACCGACAGAATTTGCGATCGCTATTTGTCAATTGGTTAATACCAAGTGCCATAAAAACCTATTACACAAAAAATTACTTTCGTCCCTATCCAAATCACGAATCCACCACCTTTTCAAGGAGAGAGGTGTACACCCCTTGCCCCCCCTCCCTGCCTGGATCCATGAATGCTTCTGAGGTCCCTTACTCAAAACGTATCCGAAACTTTTATTTTGAAAGATTAAAGGCTCCGGTATGTTACATAATATAAAATCCACAGGAAAACCCTTATGAAAACGAAACAATAGAAACTTATATTTAACTTGAGAACAAAATGAGAATAGTTGAACAAACAAAATAGCTTAACAATAAACTTGCTCAGTTTGACAACTCAACAATTTGTTCTATAGCTTTTTCTCGATTTCTTTTAGGGAAATGCCACATACACCTTTAAGTTTTTCTGGCCAAATAGTTTCACTTTTTCAAATTCTCATGCTAACCATGGTATATACCGGTAAGAAGCTAATTTGAATAATTCTATAGAACAAATAAAAGAAGCACATGATACGTTTCCGGCTATTCTTTTAAAGAGATGTCAAGGATTCTTAAAAAGTTTATTTATTTGCGTTTTAGCAAGGAGAATATTTTCGTATTATTTGGCATAAAACAACTCGTCAAACAGTCAATCAATAAATCAATTACTCAGCGACTTTTAGAACAGATTTCTGCAATTAGGGAATAGGATACTGACTTAATTCAATTAAGTCCTTTAACACAGAAACGTCAAACTAGAAAATCTGAGAAGTTCTTTTTAATCGATTTGACTTCTGAACAACTCATGTAAACTAGTGGGAGGAATATTTTTATTTAACCTCTTCTTAGTTTCTGAGTTTTGTCAAAGGCTCATAAGAGCTCCGAAGAAAACCAAGAGAAATGGCCAAGAATTTCCTACTTTCATTTTTGCTTTCTAATGTAGTTGTTTGGATTCTATATCTACTTTTTGCATTCCATTTTTTTTTATCCTAATTATAATGCCTTTGAATTCTATTTCTTTAGCTTTTGGTTTCTGATTCAAATACATTTAGAGTCCAATCCTAATTCTTTCCCTCATAATCCTAATTTAACTTTAATATACTCTAATTTAATTTTTGCTTTAGAACCAATTTTCTTATTTCACTGTCCATGTGGACTGAATAGTCCCAGGATGGAACCTCAAATTATGTCGATTTATATCAATTTTTTATTCATGTCAATCAATAGCACCTCAACTGGTTATACAAACCTTTTAAAAGAAGATTAGCTTTAGGGTATTAATGTTCTCGGTCTGCTCAGGAAATTTTTCCTCACCGACAGAGATTGCTATTTCCTTTTGTTCTTTCCTTTCGTCAATTTTTAAGTTGTTTGAATACTCGTTAGAATCTTGCTTTGCTGCAACTGAAATTCACATGAATTTCACTTCAAAAATTAATTCTCACATTTACAGAACAGTTTTCTATAACAGTATTACAAACAGCATTCTATAGTCCAGTACAGGTATCAATTAAATCCTTTAAGAAGAGTCTAGCCGTCATGGACTGACAAAATAAGAAAAGTAAACATGGATTATTTGTGGTAAATATGGATTATTTGTAGGGAACGAAATAAAGAATTATAATTATTTTTTATTTTCTTTAATAGCGACAAAAAAGTCAAATCTTTTTTAATTGTTTTTGTGTAGATACTAAACTCGTCGAAGAAATAAATAGAACTTGGAATTTCCGATCAAATAAACCTCCTCCTAAATTGGTATGACAACCCCATCCACAATAACCTTATATGCCCCAGGACACAACTTACAGCCCTTTCCCAAATCTTATGGGACTGTGTCAACCTCAGAGAAATTGTTATATAAGACATGGACTTCATTTAACAAAAGGGCTATCTCAAAATGTTGGCAAGATACATTTCGGGGGAAAGGGCGTTAGGAGGGCTAGTTGCCTTCTGATCACTTTTGACTCTTAAAAATAAAACTAAAAATTTCAAATCAAATGAGCCTCTATGAACGTTGATATGACCACCCCATCGAAAACAACCTTATATGCCCCTAGGTCACAATTTAAAACTCTTGCCCCCTAGATAGGTAGCATTGTCAGCCTCAGGAGCATTTTTATATTTCATCAAATAAAGAAAAACTAATTTTTTTAGCTGAAAGTAAGGAGTGATATTAAAACTTAAAACGAACAGAAATTACTCCGTATATGATATGGGTTGTCCCCTCCGCAATTCCTCGCTCTTTATGCTAAAGCTTTTAATTGTTTTAAAAAGTAGAATTGTGGCAGAGTCAAACTTTAGCGTAAAAAGCGAGGGATTGCGGAGGGGACAACCTATTTCATATACGGAGTAATTTCTGTTCGTTTTAAGGTTTAATGTCGTTCCTTACTTTCAGCTAAAAAAAAAATTATTTTTTTTTATTTAATTTCTGAACGTTGAATTAATGCATGTTTGGTTTTGGCTCTCCGCACATAAATTATTAAAATGAAATTTGTATATTAATTCTTGTTTTGGCTAAATGGCTTTCTCTTAGTTTTGATCAGACGCTTTTGAGAAATAAGGGGTGGAGGAGGAGGCCTAGTTGCCCTCCAATTTTTCGGTTGCTTAAAAAGGCAACTAGAACTTTTAATTTTTAACGTACGTTTTTATTAGTAAAAAAATATACGTAACTTAAGAATTAACTTACGTAACAAACTTCCATAACCTTATATTTTTATTATGTATACGAGGGGGTTTGTATCCTCGTTAATACCTCGCTCTTTACACAAAATCGTAAGTTTTGTCCCAATTCTTTAAGAATGACCCCTGAATCAGAAAGGCCGTAGGATAAATAGTTGAAACTACTAAAAATACTTTAGCATAAAGAGCAAGGTATTTATCTCCTCCTAAATACCTCGCTCTTTATGCTAAAGTATTTTTAGAACCCCTCATATGCGTAATAATCTCTGTTCGTTTTAAGTTTCAATGCTAGTTCTTCGTTTCATTTGAAAAGAAGGTTTGCATGTTTATTTTTCATTGTTTTCTTATAGTAAAGCAAGAGAATCCTGCGCCCTTTTCATTAAATATTTCTTCCCCCAGGACAGATTCCTCCAAGTAAAGATCCTCCAACATAGCCCCCTCTCCTCAGCCTCACCCCCAAACAAAATAAAATCCCCCTGAAAACGTCTGTGCACTTCACAATAACCATGACTATAAGTAAACACTGGTCAAAGTTTGTAACTTGCAACCCCTCCCCCAGGGATTGTGGGGGAGTAAGTCATCCCCAAAGACGATTATTTTGGTTTTTGACTATGCTTAACAAAATGACTATCTAAAAATTTTGATCCGTTGACTTTGGGAAAAAAATGAGCGTGGGAGGGGGCCTAGATGCCCTCCAATTTTTTTGGTAACTTAAAAAGGGCATTAGAACTTTTCATTTCAGTTAGAATGAGCCCTCTTGCGACATTTTAGGACCACTTGGTCGATCCGATGACCCCTGGAAAAAAAACAAACAAACAAACAAATAAACACGCACCCGTGATTTGTCTTCTGGCAAAAAATACAAACTTCCACATTTTTGTAGTTAGGAGCTTGAAACTTCTACAATAAGGTTCTCTGATACGCCAAATCTGATGGTGTCATTTTCGTTAAGATCCTAAGTTTTTTAGGGGGTGTTTCCCCTTTTTTCCTAAATAAGGCAAATTTTCTCAGGCTCGCAACTTTTGATGGGTAAGACTAAACTTGATGAAACTTATATATTTAAAATCAACATTAAAATGCGATTCTTTTGATATAGCTATTGATATCAAAATTCAATTTTTTAGAGTCTTGGCTACTATTGAGCCAGGTCGCTCCTTACTGCAGTTCGTTACCACAAACTGTTTGACAGGGATTATTTTGAACAACGTTGCTCTCTCAAAATTTCCATTCGATATACTTGGGAACAAGAGGGCATGGAGATGGCTGATGCTCTTCAATCACTTTTGATTCATAAGATAAAGAAACTAGAACTTCTGATTTCTTATGAAACAAGCCTCCTTCAAAGTTGATATGACCACCCCTTCTAAAATAACCTGATATACCCCCAGGGC
Source organism: Artemia franciscana (assembly GCF_032884065.1). Lineage (NCBI taxonomy): Eukaryota > Metazoa > Arthropoda > Branchiopoda > Anostraca > Artemiidae > Artemia > Artemia franciscana. The sequence goes on from NC_088877.1 coordinate 21,327,339, forward strand.
AAAATTTACAGCCCTTTCCGTAAGCTTTGGGGTCCAGTGTAAACCACAAAGGAAGTGTTATATGACAAGTGGACTATTTTTAACAAAAAACTATCTCAAAATTCTGATCAGATATATTTTGGGGGAAGGCAGCTAGAGGGGCTAGCTGCACTTTAATCGATTTAGCAAAAAAAATTTAATATTCAATCAGCCTCTTCCAGCGTATATATCACCACCCCTTCAAAAATAACCTTATATACCCCTGGGGCACAGCTTACAACCATTGTCCCCCAAGCTCCAGGGGCCTATTGCCCTCCAATCACTTTTGGCTCTTAAAAAAGAAACTAGAATTCTAAATTATCAATCAAACGACCATCCTCCAAAGTTGACATGATCACCTCTTCCATAATAACTATAGGCCCCAAGGCGAAAATGGCAGCCCTAACTCCCACTCTCTGGGGGGGGGGGGGGGCTGTGTAAGCCCAAGAGGCATGGTTATATGACACATAGACTATCTGCGAGAAAGAGGGAATGGGCGCCTGTAACCATCCAATAAATTTTAACTCTAAAAAAATTAAACTGGAATAATTAAATATAACTTTGGCTTAAATATAAAACATTTCAAAGTTCTCTTTTTACAAGGGATCAGACGAAAAGCAAAACAATCAAAAGTTGCAGCCCTCTTCATATGTTGAGCAATATTTTTTCCTTTTTAATTCTATATATTTATTGATTTTTAAGACAAAATTGAGTAATTAAATGCAATATCAAAGAGAAAAGTGTGGACGTTGCTAAATGGTGGTATGCCTCACCCTCCTGTTCCACTTAAAACTTTTCCATATTTTAGCAAGACTTTTCATTTATCTATCTTTTGTCTGTGGAGCATAGGGGTTTCTACTTGCAAAAATCAGACACAACAAAAAGTGGAAATTCAAGTTTATCATTGGTAAAATATTTACCCTGAAAAATGAATAAATGAAAAGTATTACAAACACAAGACCTACACTCCATGTAGGACTATTATTCAAATTTTTAGCATTTGAAAGTGGTTTTTTGCAAATATTCATCACAGTCACTAATTTTAAACCGGATATATTCGAGGTTAATCAACAAAAGCAGCATTAGAACGGATTAAACAATGGAAAAAAAAAGAAAAATATGTTGTTAAAGCAATAAGTGTGTTTATCAGGAGAAGGGAGTACACTTTCAGGGTAAGATGTTTTATTTTGAAAACTAGCATACATTAAGTAATTCATTAACCACAGAAATGACTTTATAAGCCCCTTCCCTCCTTAGTGTGTTAATATTTACCCTGAATTGCATATATCCAATACATTTTCTATTATTTTGAAAAATATTAGAAAATTTTGTGTTATAAACAGGTATAACGAAATCTCGACAAAATAGACATTACGCTACCGACCCCTGTAAGTAATTACAAATCTCGTTAAGCGAAAGTATAAAACGCCCATAAAAGTCTTATTATTTCAAAATACAATTTTTACTAAAATTGGATAATTGACCAGGTTTAGTGATACTTCCTGGTACATTAATTTTTTACTCAATATTTTAAACACAAGTGTCATTGAGTCATAATCTGGTTTTTCCTACTTTTTTACAGAGCCTTTTTTCTTGATTGGATCATTCTGAATCCCACAAATACAAGGAGTATAGTATCCATCCGTGTCTCTGAAACTTTGTGCATAAGTGAATGACTCTGTGGACCTTACTCACATGAGAACCGTGACTGAAAAAATAAACTTTAAAATGTCTTGTAAATTATACGGTAAGGATGTTTTCTTTGAAGATCTTATAATTGACCCAATGGATTTAGATATGCGAAGCTATGATATACATTATCACAATTTAAAGACTGCGATTTTTTTTTAAATAAAGAGTGATTTCTCAGACTGAATAAAATAGCTGACAGCTATGAATATCAAACCGGATGTAAAAAAAAATCTTTGACGACTTTAAAAGATAAGATAAAACTAGACTTATCTTTGTCAAAGGGAATATGAAAGCATTGTGCAGAACGAAGAGAGGAGCGCCAAGTAAAAGGTTATGAAACATATTTACTAACGGAGGTGGTAAATGAAAGAGGAACGAGGTGTAGAGGGGGCTAGGAATAGAGAGAAAAACAGAGGGGTGATGTAAGAGGTAGAATAGAAGATATTTACGATTATTTGGATCTTACTTTCGCAAAATATTCATTTAGCATTTTACTGTAATTTTCTATTTAGTTTATTAATCAGAAAGGAAACCAAACCATTAATTTTTGTATATTCTTCTTTATCTAGGAGTCTTTTAAAAGCTCACATGGACGATTTGCCGAAATCCCTAATTTCAAATCAACAAGTAAATCAATTAAAATATTCTGTTTCTCTATCCAATAATGGAGCTCAAACCCCAACCACAAAACCCAAAGAAAAGATTTAAAGAAATAAGCTAATGTCAAAAATTTCCTTCAGTGATTTTCCGCTGATAAAAAGTCCGTAAGCTGATGAAAAGTCCGCGGAATTTTCTTACGGAAAAGATTTTCCGCAAAACAGATTTTGGTTCAGATGTTTTGTGTTTTTTTTTGTTCGATTTTTTGTTGTAATTTTTTTTTACAGTAGATTGGTGGAGATCCCAGTCGAAACATACAATTTTACTGTTATAACAATGCAAAATAAGTTAGGAAAATATATTTAGATAGACGAAAAAAATAAATTCTAAGCTATTGATTATTAACAAAACTGACTCGTTAGGCTCAATCACTTCAAAAAAGACAGTAATCAATCAGTGGATAAATATTTAAAAAAAAAACAAGAGCTAAGAGCTCATATGGTATGAGCTCTAGCAAAATTCTAAGAATCAATAGATTTATTTAAAAGGAAAATCAGAGGCTTAATGCCCGTTGGGATTTAAAATAATAGCTCTCAGCCACGATGCCCTTCTAAATATGAAAATTCATTGAGATCCGATAACCCGTTCGTAAGTTGAAAATACCTCATTTTTTCTAATTTTTCAGAATTAACCCCTCCCCCAACTACCCCAAAGAGAGCGGATCCGTTCCGGTTATGTCAATCATGTATCTAGGACTCGTGATTATTTTTTCCATCAAGTTTCATCCCAATCCCTCCACTCTAAGTGTTTGTCAAGTTTTAAGTTTCCCCCTCCCAACTCCCCCTCCCCAATGTCACCAGGTCTGGTCGGGTTTAAAATAAGAGCTGTGAGCCACGATATCCTTCTAAATATCAAATTTAATTGATATCTCATCACCTGTTCGTAAGTTAAATATACCTCATTTTTTCTAATTTTTCGGAAATAATCCTCCCCAAACTATCCCAAAAAGAGCGGATCCGTTCCGTTTATGTTAATCATGTATCTAGCACTTGTGTTTATTTTTCCCACCAAGTTTCATCCCGATCCCTCCACTCTAAGTGTTTTCCTAGTTTTAGGTTTCCCCCTCCCAACTCCCCCCCATGTCACCAGATCCGGTCGAGATTTAAAATAAGAGCTCTAAGACACAATATCCTTCTAAACATCAAATTTCATTGAGATCCGATCAACTGTTCGTAAGTTAAAAATACCTCATTTTTTCTAATTTTTCGGAATTACCCCCCCCCCCCCCAACTACCTCAAAGAGAGCGGATCCGTTCCAATTATGTCAATCATGTATCTGGGACTTGTGCATATTTTTCCCATCAAGTTTCATCCCGATCCCTCCACTCTAAGTGTTTTCCAAGATTTTAGGTTTCCCCCCCCCCCTCCAACTCACCCCAATGTCATCAGATCCTGTTGGAATTTAAAAAAAAGAGCTCTGAGAAACAATATCATTCCAAATCTCAAATTTCATTAAGATCCCATCACCCATTCATAAGTTAAAAATACTTCATTTTTTCTATTTTTTCCGAATTAACCGGCCCCCCACACCCCCCCAGATGGTCAAATTAGAAAAACGACTATTTCTAATTTAAGCTGGTCCCGTCCCTGATACGCCTGCCAATTTCATAGTCCTAGCTTACCTGGAAGTGCCTAAAGTAGCAAAACCGGGACCGACAGACAAACCGACAGAATTGGTGATTGCTATATGTCACTTGGTTATTACAAAGTGCCATAAAAACCCAAGACCAACAGTCTGAGTAAGAGGCAAAGCTGGCAAAAGCCATTTACTTTTGAAGCATCTGGGTAATAAAATTTTTTAAGGATTTTCAAGAAAAAACTCGTACCTTACCCTGAACATAAGACGATACTCATCATCTATGGTTTCAACAAAATCAAACTCTTATTATCCATGGTCAACCCCCTCGAAGGAGAAATAGAAGCTATAACCCTCCTGTTGTCTTACTGAAAAATGCCATGTTCTTAATTATATTTAAAGTTTACTTTTTACCTGGCTTTGAAATAACATTTTACAAGGTAATAACCATTAAAAAGTTTATACTATTTTTTTCTTGCTTATATAAAAGGAGTAATTCTCAAAACAAGCTATATCATATTACTGCGACATTTTACGTGAAGTCTCTAGGAATAAGAAAGAAAATTATAATTTATGAAAATATGTCAATTCTGTACATAGCTGTACCTTCAGGCACAAGGATATTTCTCATGAGTGGCTTACCGAAAGAATTGGGGGGTAGGGGCTATTGAACAATTTAGGAACTGTTTGACTATAGCTTTTGCAGAAAGAAAACAGACCCTATATTGTGAAATATAATGTGAAAAAGCAATAAAGAATCTACAGTAGACAGTTTTGAGAATTTAATGCGACCGTTCAAAGTTGAAGTTTGCAAAATTCTTATTAAAAAAACAACAAAAAGTGAACATTAACAAAAAACAATATGCATTTACTGCTTTAAGAAAACGGTAAAACTAACGCGGTGAGAAAAACAGTAGTATATGCAACAAACTATAGAAATTATGCATCGAATTCGGAAAGAATATAATACAATGACGAAGAGTGATCGAGGATTAAAAAGAAAACTATAGTACGTGCGGCGGAATTTTTACTTTCCTTTTAAACGAATGACATCTTTTTATTTGAAAAGATAAATATGGGTAAATGCTGTTGAAATGTATATAATATAAATGAAACCAGAGAAAAGGAAGATGTTGACAGAATGGCATTGGGTCTAGCAAAACCTGATTTTAATTATTATGTTTTGAATTGAAGCAACCAAATGATAGAATAATGTGCTCAGCCATCACATTCACTCGTTAGCTTTATCATTTAATTTATATCATTTTATTTATATTTATAAGCGTAGTTTGATTTTGAAACGTTGTAAAGAAACACATATCAGCGATAGCTGTCAAGTTTTTGCTATTAAACCTGTCTACTACTACTACTACTTATCCAAACAATACTAACATAAAGTTTTGATGGCACGTTGGGATTGAAAATACAACAAATCTGTCATTTATAAGAATCTGATATTGCTATCTATATTCTTTATAAAAAAAACAAACGTATACCTGAAACATAGGTAGCGTTGACTATGAAATGCCAGTAGAATTATATTATCAATTGTCATATTTTATACTTATGAATTTAATACGAAATATTCATTTTCGCCTCAAAAATTTGGCATATCCGATTCGTTATATCCACAATATTTTATATAGACCTGAAAAAAAAATTTGAAGTCTATTCTGGAAAAAAAAATTTACGAAATCACCAGTAAATACTAGTTGGAAATTTTCAATTTCAATTTATATGTCCTAAACACGGAATATAATACACATATTCCAATATATTAAAATGAATGCATCAATTAAGGGTAAGAAAAAATGATACAATGGTAAATTTTATAAAAAGAATTTTGTAAAGTCCTCTTACATAATAAAAGCCTCAATTACCCTTCTCCAACTGATTTTGTCATATTTAACCCTAGAAGTATCTCATTTAATCAATGCAATCACACCCCTATGTTTCTATATTAAACTGATTATATTCTTTTTGTATAATAAATAATACAGAAAATAATTTTAAAATGGAGATAAAATACAAGTAAATGGGATTAGCTTATTAGCAATGAGGTTGAGATTAGCTGATTATGTGATTAGCAGAAACATCCTGAATATCATAAAAAAGACGAGGGGGGATTCACACATTAATTGATTTGTATATTGGATAAGACCATAAAAACGGATCAACAGGGATGTTCACCTTGTTCTATTCAGGTATCAAAATACTATATAATGAACTACCACAACTGGTTTCCCTTCCTTTAATGATGTACTGTTGGTTTGCAGACTATTATTTGTTATTCAGATGGCAAATAATTAAATTTTAATCTAGTTGGAGTTAATCTGCATTTTATATAAGGCTTAAATACCTTACTCACCCCCGATCTTCTGTCAACAAAAGTACTAAGAGCCTCGCAAAAGCATGCGCAGTCAAAATGTAGAATTACTGCCAGCATGCAATCCTCTTTAAGGGGATTGCAATAGAACTCGGTGACTCAATGACATTACGTCCCTGTAAAATAATAATGAATGTTTAGCATCTGTCCCTTACAAGAGGTAAGGTTTTAGATCAGTTCAGTTCACTCGGGTTTATAAAAAAAATTATAGTACTTATAACATACATAATCTTTCATCTCTATGCGACAAATGCATGCTGAGTCCCTTATTGCTTCAAAACTAAATACACAGTATGGCTCTGCCTCCACTTCTCGATACAACTATGGTCCCAACCAACAAAAACATCCTTACAAGTTCCCGCCTTTTCATCCAGGAGCAAACCACTCCAATCCTCACACAAAAAACTCAATTATGGCTAAAATCACATAAATATTTAAATTCTTTACTCAATTAAAACTAGTTCAAAACAAGATAATTTTTTATTCTCTTCTTGAAAGAAGCAAGGCAGCTCCTACCTCTCAGTTCGAGCGGTAGGGTATTGTAAGCCTTAACGCAGACGATGTCAGGCAAAAAGTCCAGCCTCATTGTTGGCTTATGTCGATTATGGATCTGGGTAGATAGTCTTGTAAGTGGAAGATTCTGTTCGGCTACCAAACGGGAGAGATTCCTAAAAGGCGGTGGAATCAAGCCGGAAAGGAATCTTAAAGGAAAAAAAAAAAAACAGCAGGTATTTCAAACATAAGTAGCGTTGACAGTAAAATAAGTGTCGGTCAAAATAAAAATAAAAATAAGTGTCGGTCAAAATAAAATAAGTATCAGTTTTTATATTTTATAGTTCAGAATTTACTACAAATATTGTATTTCGTTTCAAAAATTTGTTATATTTGATTAGTTGCTTCAAAAATATTTAATACGGACTTGGAAAAAATTTAATTGTCTATTTTGGCAAAAAAAAACATCAGTAAATACTAGTATAAAATTTTCAATTTCAATTAAAATGAACTTAAAATCAAATATAGGATACCAGTTCACAATATTTAATAATGTATGCATTAATTAAGGGTGAGAAAAAGTGATTCAAAGCTAAAGCTAAGTTATCTAAAGCAATTTTTATCGAGTTCTCTTATATAATACATACTTGTGTTATGGGTGATAAAAATGATGTTAGGAACGAATCCAAGTAAAACGACATAATTTTATGTCCCAAATTTATATAGTTTTCACTCGAAATTACTTGCCCCTGGATGAACTAGTGGAAAACCAAATAAAAATTCTAACTAAGATTTGTCAGACAAAAAAAAAATTAGTCGTCAAACCTTTAAGTTTGTAATAATTAACTCCCAACCAAGATTACGGACGCTTGGGGCTGTTTCAGAGCCTATCCCTATTTTCGTCCCCCATTTGCTTCATTGCATCCAGATATAAAAAAAAATTCCCCTTTCATCACAGAAAAATGAATAAAATATCCCACAAGTTTCCGCCTTTTTTAGTTTTTTTTATTGTCTGATGGTCTGGTCCAGGTTCTTGCATTTTTGTTTGTTCCCCCCCCCCCAAATCCTTTTTTGTATCCCTTTTAACTTTTATATATTGTATATTTCGTTTCCCTTTTTGTGTTTATTCGCTTATTTTTGTCCACCCCTCCCCCTCTTCTACCAGTTTATATCTTATTAACTTTTTTATTTACTTTATGCCGTTGAATTATTGACACTTATTTAGTGTGCCTTTTAATTTTTATGTATATTTTTATCGCATTGTTCTTATTCACTCATTTCCCCCTCCCGTTTTTTTAATGTCTTTTATCATCTTTTTTTCATACTTTTTTCATACTTTTTTTTCATACATACTTTCTCATTGACTTTTTACAGCAAAATTATTTACTCACAATCTTTCGTTGTTGTTTTTGTAGTTTTGCCAATGTTTGTGTAACCATATGATTTTTCGATTTCAAAGACCTAATTCGGCCCTTTGTGGGCTTGTGATAGCGATTTTTTTTTAAACAAATACTGTATATTATCTAAACGTTTTCGAAAACGTGTGTATATATAGTCTTAAGATTTAGTTGGATATTACCCTCATTGTTCCCTGACAGTTTTAACTGATTATCCTTAGCTATTCCCGAGATGTTGACGATGTCCCCTTGTGAAAAATTGGAAGTAAATAATTTATTTTGATTTAAATCAGCACGTAGTCATAGTCTGCCACTTAATACCTTTAGATTTTCCTGAAATATTGCAGGTACACCATTTACACAGAATATGTCCATATACTGTCTTATGATTTTGTAAAACCTACCCCTCTTCAGGCACTGAATATCAGCTTAATGCACTTAGGCATTTCTGATATTTTGTAGATGCACCCTTGGACAACTTGGATATACCTCCGTCACTAGCAGAGACTTCAACAGCCTTCTCGCCAGCAATTGAAAGTGAATGGTGACTGTTGAACTAAACTGTGTACAGCACAGTTAAGGATAAGATACCCTTAGCCTTTCCAGAGACGTTTCAAATCCACCTGTTATACAGAGCTGGGACAGAAAGTGTTTTTTCAAATTGTCCAGCACCCTAATTACAGTACCCAGAAGTTTCAATTTAAAGCAGTGTATCAAGCGTAAAAAAAAATGCATGGGTCAAAACATGCTACTACTATACTATATGAACAATTGTTCAATACCCAGAGATATTCTTGAGATACTACAGATATATACTTTTTGACAACGTTGATACAATGTGATGTCTCTAGATTTAGTACAACATCTGTATCAAAACTTGATTGAAGTTTCAACAAGATACCCTTAGCTATTCCAGAGACATTGCAAATCTACCACATACGGATCTACGACGCAAAGCGTCGTTTGACATTTTTCATTACCCTAATTGTAGTACCCTGAATGTTTCAATATAATACCATTAAAAATCCCCAAAATATTACAAATATGCCCTCTGGAAAACTTGGAAGCACATAGTGTGTCTTTTGATTAATTTCTACCATAATATTCCCAGAAAGTACCAACTTATTTCCGTTAGCCGCTCCTAAGATCTCATAAAAGCTAATTTAGAACACCTGGAGGTACACAATGCCTTATAATTTAGTTCAGTATTTCTAGAACATTCCATGAAAGATTCATATTGATATCTTCAGCCGCTTCTCATATATTGCAGATACACATTTTTGACAACAATGATGCATATCGTGTTTTCTGCTAGTTAAACATTCCCCAAATTGTGCAAACTTTTATTAGTACTACCAGCCTTTCCTAAGACATTGCTGATGTAATTTTTTGAGACTCTAAATCCACTAAGTATGTTTTGATATAGTTCAGCATCTCCATTGAAATTTTTGAAAGTGGCCTTGTAACTAAGGTTGCCCAGCCTATTTGAGAACCTCAAAAAAGATGGGCACTTTGAAAATATTGGAGAGAAAAGCGTTAACTAAACGAAAATCATTGTAAACGGTGGGTATGCACTACCCTTTTGATGTCCGTACCTATGCCCATTATTTTTGCTTGAATATTTATTTTGATTTTTCTTTACTCGTATAAGACGGGTATTGCTGCATAAAAAACCTTCTGTTTAAAAAAAACGTAGGGTAAAACACAACAAACTGAAGTTTAACATCGGTCAAATACCTTATTTCCCCTACAAAATGATTTGACTGAAGAGAATTGATCAATATATATACACATAAACTACACTTTATGCAGGCTTCTATAGCCTTCTTCTAAACTAGCTTCGGGTAAACTAAATTATTTGTGTTCTTTAGATTTAAAACATTTCAACTTCTTTTTACTAGGGATCAGATGAAAAGCAAAACTATCAAAAGTTGCACCTCTTCAAGCGTTTTGTAATATTTCTTTCTTTCTAATTTTATCCACTTACCAATTTTTCAGACAAAAATGCGTAACAAAATGTAATATTAAAGAGAAAAATATGGACATTGAAAACTATGGTATGCCCCACCCTCCTGTTCCACTTATAGATCATTTTAGCAAGGCTTTTCATCAATCTATTTTTTGTTAAAGATTTGCCCTGAAAAATGGAAAAGTCTTACATATACAAGAGCTACTCTCTATGTAGGGTCCTATAATCTCCTCCTCCCTTACTTCTGAAGAAATAAGTTGTTTATTCACTAAAGATTCAATAAATTTTTAAGATCAATATTATTACAAGGAACTATTGTGAAATGTAAAGCGAAAGAATTGAAAGATCCTGCCCCCTTAGTTCTGAGCAGGGGGCTGCTGCATTGTCAAAGGCTCAGATACGACTTGTGTTGCCCTTTGAAACAAGTATACAACATGCAATCTAACAGTCCGACTGCTTACATAGTATCGAACGTGTTACATTCTACCAGCTGGTTTGACTGTTTGAAATGACACTTGTTTCAGTCCATAGTCATATGGACATGTGTCGAGATATTTAGCTACTAGGGTAACGAAAAAAAATAATCTTATCCTGAGTTCTTACCATAATCATACATTTATAAAGGTAACACTCGAAGATATTTAACCCTGGCTCACTTTGTAAAAACCCAATCTTCTTCCAGGGGATCCCTATAGAACTTGGTGACTCGATGACATTGCACGTTCCTATAAATGTTCCCAAAATTGTTATTTTGAGAGATTAAAGGCTCGGAGGGAACAAGAATATGGCTGAAGTAAATGGAATGTGAAAGCAGAAAAAGTTACAAATTAAAGGGGTTCAACGCCCCAACCGAACCTCCTACACATTGTGCCCACCCCATACAATACCAACACATGGGAGGCAACAACAATGGACAGACAAAAGGAAATACAGCATATCAACAGCAATTCTGGTAAATTAATACGAAAATTCATAACTGATATAGGGAAAGTTGACACACTACTGAATTCCTTTTGTCGTGTTTTTTTTTTCAAATATACCACTCCAATTGGCTGTTAAAATATCCCATCCCCACCCAACCCAAATGGTCCCATATTTAGCCCAAATGATGCATAGAAACTGAAGAAAAGACTAAACCGATAAAAAATCATTATTGAAAAAATGTGGGAATAAATGCTAAAATATTATCTGTGACAAGACAACATCCATTTTATTTTTGATATGTAATCTTTTTGTTAGCCTTTAGTCAAGAGGAGGGAGAATTGACTTTTAAAAAAAAAATATTAAAGAAAACCCAGCAAAAATCCACTTTGTTTTTGAAAAATTAATTTTTAAAACCTTACCAACAAAGAAGTTTTTCATAGAAAAGTAAAGAGCTATATTAAATAAAAAACGAGAAAAAATAATGTTAAATAACAATTTAAGCTTTAAACAAAAATGAATCATACAATTAACAAATTTCATTTCGATTCGTATGTTTTTATCTGTCATAATAGAAGAAAAAAATGAAAATAATCACATTAAGCAGGATTACTGGGAAGTAATGAACAACATAGACTAATGGTATAGTATATACTGACATTCGTTTTTCAAAGCTTAGGCAAGTTTGGATTTATGAGCGTTATAAAACTTAAAACTTTCAAAATATATTTATTTTCCGGTAAATTTTAAATTTTACAAATTTTCAGGCGAATTTCACAGGCTTTTACAATAAGATTACAAGTCCTAAGGACACCACTTATAACCCTTTCCCCAAAGATCTGAGGGGCTGTGTCTACCCCAAAGGCATTGTTATATGACAAGTGGACTATTAAAAAAAGCTATCTAAAATTTTGATCAGATATTTAAATCATTCAAACTTGATCAAAATATCCGATGGCCCTCTGGATGAAAATAAGTTTGTCAGATTTATTTGGGGGGAATGGGTGTTGGAGGGGGGGCTAGTTGCCCACTGATCACTTTTGATTCTTAAAAAGAAAACTAGAACTTTCCATATCAAATCAGACTGTTTCTAATTTGATATGACCATTCCCTCTATAATAATCTTACATACTCCCAGGACAAAACTTAAAACTCTTTCCCTCGTGCTCTGAGGGGATCTGTTAATCCAAGGGTCATTGTCATAAAACACAAGGACTAGCTGGGGGAAGGATGCGTGGGAAACCTGTATAACTCCAATCAATTTTACATCTAAAAAAGTAAAAATAGAACTTGAAATTCCCAATCAAATGAGCCTTATACAACCCCATTGACAATAACCTTATATCCCCCAGGACACCCTTTCCCAAACCTTAGGGGACTGTGGCAACCCCAGAGGCATTGTTATATAAGAAGTGGACTTCAATTAACAAAAGGCTGATCTAAAAATTTTTGCCAGATACACTTCAGGGGAAAGAACGTTAGGTGGCTAGTTGCCTTCTAATCACTTTTCACTATTAAAATAAAACTAGAAACTTCAAAACAAATGAGCCTCTATCAAAGTTGATATGACAACCCCATCGAAAATAACTTTAGATGCCCCTAGGTCACAACTTACAACTCTTACCCCCCAGCTCTCGGGAGCTATGTCAGCCCCAGAGGTTAAATTGAATTATATATTCACAATGTTTTGCATTTTTTTTCAATTAAACTTGTATGAATCATAAGAAATTTCAAATTAAAATCATAAATGTGGCGCATAAAACGTAGGGTTTTGTTGACGTTACTATTTTGAAAAAAAAAGGACAAAAGAATTTCTTTTGAAATTTGAACTCAGATGCAACTTGTGTCAAATTACAGCTGTTTGTATAGGTAGGACTTTTGATAGGAAATCGATACACATCTAGAAATAAAAGGCTTTTGCAAAAAAAAAGTTTTTTTACTTAAAAGCTGCATGAAATTTGACAAAAACAAGGAATGATAATCTAGAAATCGAGGGTGATTTTAAGCCTTGGGGAAATAAAGAAAGGTTAAAAGAAAAACAGATATTTCGACAAGGATCTCAGGCAACCGGCAGTAAAAAAAAAAGCATTCAATTTGGAAAACGGTCATGGTTCTAATAGGAGTGAGGTTCAAAGAGCCCTCACTTACGCACAAAGTTTCAGGGACACGGATGGATACTATTCTCCTGTTATTTGTGGGATTCAAAATTGATCGGATTCAGAAAATAGGCTGTAAAAAAAAAGGAAAAGAAAAAAAAACAGAAATGAACGTAGGAAAAATCAAATTTTGACGCAGTGAGACTTGTGATTAATATATCCAGATCACAACTAAAGTAATACTAAACCTGGTTAATTGTCACATTTTAGTAAAAGTGATATTTTGAAATAATAGGACTCTTTGGGAGTTTTATGCTTTCGCTTTACGAAATCTGTAATTACTTATACGAATTGGTAGCGTAGTATCTATTTTGTCTGACATTTTGTTAACAACACTGCAATAAAAATTGTTCTTATGGTATTTCTAAATAATAGGAAATCTAGTACCTATATGCAATTCAGGGTATATATTTGCACATTAAAATGGAGGGGGTTGGAAAGTCATTTCTGGGGTTAGTATCACTTAGTGTATGCTCGTTTTCAAAATAAAACTTCTTATCCTGACAGTGTTCTCCATTCTCCTAACAAATTTTCCATTGTTTTTTTTCCATTGTTTAGTCCGTCGTAGTACCGATTGTGCTAAGTAGCCTCGAATATATCAAGTTTATAATGACTGACTGTGATGAATATTGGCAAAAAAACACTATTTCAAATGTGTTACAAACTTGAATAATAATTCTACATGAAGAGTAGCTCTTGTGTATGTAATACCTTTTATTCGATTCATTTTCACCTCTCAAAAGCCACCTCCCCTCCACTCCCCCTCAATGGCTAAACAAACATATTTCTTGTTTATTTAAAGCTAAGCTTTCCCAGACGTATTTACACCTGTCATATCGGTTTCAGCTTCAATTACACCGGTTAGGTAACAGAAAGAACACTGACTGTCGATTTTGCCAATCTCTATATTTTCTTCGGGTAGTAACCAGCACCAGGTAGGCTCTCATGGCAACTTTTGACAGTTGCCCCAGCTGGGAAAATGCAGATCTAGATGGCTTGTCAGCATGATCACATGGAGAGGATATTTCCTTCTAGGTGGTATGGTTGTGATTTGTTTCACAGACATTTTGGACAGATGAATTTGGGGTGAGTCATTTGCTGAAATTTAAAATTTCTCAAATAAGAACAATATTATTGATTTTAGTACTTAAATTTCTCCTATGGACTGTTAACGTCCGTAAGTAAATAATTCAACCTTTTAAATGAAAAAACAGGCTTCTGTTCTCAAAGTTGTAGCGCCTCCCACTGGAATAAAAAAAAATTATTGTTTTTTAGTTTAATTTCAGTTATAAATTTCAGTTTTATTTAAAATTATACTTAAATATTCAATTTTGTTCAAAAAGTTATTTTGAATTGTAATTTTCTTTTAAATACATTTAAATTGATGTGTTTTTTCTGTTGTTTTACTTTTTACCTCTTCTTCTTCTCTTTCTTTCATAACATAATTTAAATTATGAAATCCGAACATTCCTGACTTAAACTCATATCCTTCATTTAATAGTCAGAAGTCAACTGACAAACGAATTGATTTGTTGTCTTTTTCTTTCTCACCTCTAATGGATCTCCATCTTTAGGGAAATTTAAAAGAAATAGATTTTAGAACTAAAATCAAGCTGCTGGGCTTGGACTAAAGAGCCATGAGAGTTAAGGGCCATGGCTAATTGAAGAAAAACCCAAGAGTGATAGTCTGAGTAAGAGGCAAAGCTGGCAAAATTCTTTTTTTCTATATTGATCATCTGATTGATTACTGTTTTTCTTTAAAGGAGATTGAAACTTTTCCCCATAACTTAACGAGTTAGTTTTGTTATTAATCAATAGATTTGAATCTATTTTATCCATCTACTCAATTATATTTTCACAATTTGTTCTGCATTTTTTTAGATTAAACTTGTATGAGTGATAAGAAAATCAAAATTAATATTATAAAATTGACGCGTGATATGTAGGGTTTGTTGATATTACTTTTTGACAAAAAAGAACAGAATTTTCACCATCCTGATTTAGATAGACCTGAAAATAGCGTCAAATTATAGCTTTCTGCATAGGCTTTATTTTGAGAAGAAATGCAATCACTTTTAGAAATAAAAGGCTTTTGCAAAAAAAAAAAATTACAAAAAAGATGTATGAGGTGAAACAATAAACAAGAAATTATTATCTAGAAATCGAGGGATATTTTTAACCATTGGGCAAAGGAAGAGAAAACAAAAAAAAAAATATTTTGACAAGGATCTCCACCAGCTCGTAGCTAGAGCTAAGAAAAAATAGCAACAAATAATAAAAAAATGAGCTTTTGAAGCAAGCTCTCTTTTTCGGAAAATCTCCGTTAGATAATTCAACTGGAAAAAATCCAACCCTTCACCAAAAATTCCCCTTGGGAACCTCCTCCCTCTATGAAATATTCCCTACGCAGATAAATACTTGAAGGGGATTTTTTACTCTTGATTCTTTTAGTTCTTTCATTTGGGTTATGTGGTTGGAGTTTTACTCCTCCTAGTAGGCTGAGAAACCGAATGTTTAATTAATTTGTTTGTTGATTTGAAATTAGAAATTTTGGCTAATCGTTCATGGGAGCTTTCGAAAAACTCCTTGATATAAAAGAATATACGTAAACTAATGGTTTGGTTTCCTTTCTGATGAATAAACTAAATATAAGATTACATTTGAATGCTAAAGGAATATAAGCAAGAGCACGATCCAAATAATCTTGAATATCTTCTATTCTATCTCTTACATTATCCCTCTGTTTTTCTTTCAATGCTTTAGCCCCTGCCCACCTCTTTCCCCTTCCAATTTCATTTAACACCTATTAGTAAATTTATTTCTTAACCATTCACTTGGGCCCACCCATCTCTTTGTTCTGCACAATGTTCTCATATTCCCTTTGACAGATGTCAGTGCAGTTTTATCTCTTCTTTTAAGGTTGTCAAAGTATTTTCCCATTTGTTTTTATATTTATAGTAATCAACTATATTATTCAGTCTACAAATCACTCATTATTTCCAAAAATAGTTAGCACTTTAAATTATAAATATGTGTATCATAACTTCACATTTCTCAAACTGTTGGGAGTATAGGAAGATTTTGCGTCTACTAATCCACAAAGCCAGGCACTTACGCCCGAAATTTCAGAAACGCGGATAGATACTATTCTCCTTTTATTTGTGGGAATCAGAATGATCCCATTAAGAAAAAAGGCTCTGTAAAAAAAAAAAAAAAAAAAAAAAAAAAAAAAAAAAAAAAAAAAAAAAAAAAAAAAAAAAAAAAAAAAAAAAAAAACAGAAATCACCCACTCGTAAGTTAAAAATACATCAATTTTTCTAATTTTCCCTTTTGCCCCCCAGATGGTCGAATCGGGGAAACAACTGTAACGAGTCAATTAGTGCAGCTCCCTGACATGCCTAACAATTTTGATCGTCCTAGCACGTCCAGAAGCACTAAACTCACCAAAGCGCTGAACCACACCACCTAACTCCCCCAAAGAAAGTGGATCCAGTCCGGTTACGTCAATTACGTATCTACTGCGTTTATAAGCGTTTTCCAAGATTTCCGGTTTCCCCCTCCAACTCCCCCCAATGTCAACAGATCTGGTCGGGATTTGAAAGAAGAGCTCTGAGACATGAGTTTCTCCTAATTATCAAATTTTATTAAGATCCGGTCACCCATTCTTAAGTTAAAACACCTCAATTTTTCCAATTTTTCCAAATTAACAACTTAAAGCTCCCCCAAAGAGAACGGATCTGTACCAATAATGTCAATCTCATATCTATATCTTGTGCTTATTCTTCCCATCAAGTTTCATCTCGATCCATCCACTCTAAGCGTTTTCCATGATTTCCGGTTTCCAAGGTTTCTGTTTTTCACTCCAGCCCTCTATGTCCTTGGACCCAATTCTAATTGAAAATGGATTATCTGAGACATAAGATTCTTCTGCATATTAAGTTTCATTAAGATCCGATCACCCATTCGTAAGATACCTCGATTTTCACGTTTTCCAAGAATTCCAGTTTCCCCCTCCAACTCCCTTAAATGTCATCGGATCTGGTCGGGATTTAAAATGAGAGTTTTAAAGCACAAGATCCTTCTAGATATCAAAGTTTATTAAGATCTGAACACCCGTTCGCAAGTTACAAATACCTCATTTTTTCAGATTTTACCGAATTACCCCCCTCTCCCCCCCCCCCCCAACTCCACTAAAGAGAGCGGATCCGAGCCGGTTATTTCAGTCACCTATCTTGGACTTGTGCTTATTCTTTCCACCAAGTTTCATCCTGATCTCTCCGCTTTAAGCGTTTTCCAATATTTCCTGTCCCCCCCCCCCAAATGGCACTGGATATGGGAGGGATTTAAAATAAGAGATCTGGGTTTCGAGATCCTTCTAAATATGAAATTTTATTAAGGTATGATCACTCTTTAATAAGTTAAAATACTTAATTTTGTCAAATTTTTTAGAATTACCGCCCCCCCCCCCACTCTCCCAAAGAGAGCAGATCCGTTCCGGCTATGTCAATCCCGTTTCTAGGACTCGTACTTATTTTTACCACCAAGTTTCATCCCGACCCCTATACTCCTAGCGTTTTCCAAGATTTTAGGTCTCCCCCCAACTTCCTCTTCACCGGATCCAGTCGAGATTTAAAATAAGAGCTCCGAGACATGATATCCTTCCAAATATCAAATTTCAATAAGATCCAATCTCTCCTTCGTAAGTTGAAAATACCTTATTTTTTAATTTTTCAGAATTAACCCTCCTCCTCGAGTTACGTCAATCAGTTAATCTCAATCTCAATCTCATATCTAGGACTTAAGATTATTTTTACCACCAAGTTTCATTCCGATCCCCCCACTCTAAGCGTTTTCTATGATTTTAGGTTTCACCTCCCATCTTCCCCCCAATGTCACCAGATCCGGTCAGAATTTAAAATAAGAGCTAAGAGACACGATATCCTTCCAAACATTAAATTTCATTGATATCTGATGACTCTTTCCTAAGTTAAAAATACCTCATTTTTTCTAATTTTTCAGAGTTAACCCTCCCCCCCAACTCCCCCAAAGAGAGCAAATCCAGTCCGGTTACGTCAATCACGTATCTGCGATATTTGCTTATTCTACCCACCAAGTTTCATCCCGATCTCTTCACTCTAATCATTTTCCCAGATTTTCGGTTTCCCCCGCCAGCTCCACCTACTCTCACCGGATCTTGAGTGCTGAAGCACAAGATCCTTCTAAATATCAAGTTTCATTAAGATCTGATTACCCGTCCATAAATTACAAATACCTCATTTTTAATTTTTCCAAATCCCCCCCCCCAACTCTCCCAAAGAGTGCGGATCCGGTCCAGTTATGTCAGTCACGTATCTTGGATGTGTGCTTATTCTTGCCACCAAATTTCATCCTGACCTCTCCACTCTGAGCGTTTTCCAAGATTTCTGATACCCCTCCCCCACACAACTCTCCCCAATGAAACTGGATTCAGCCAGATCTAAAATGAAAGATCTGAGTTGCAAGATACTTCTAAATATGAGATTTCATTAAGATTCGATCACTCCTTCATAACTTAAAAACACCTCATTTTTTCGAATTAACCGTCACTCCACTCCCCCCCCCCCACAGACGGTCGAATCGGATAAATGACTATTTCTAATTTAATCTTGTCTGGTACTGATTTTTCTCATTTTTCAGAATCATCTCTCCCCCCAACTTCTCCAAAGAGAGCGGACCCGTTCCGAATATGTCAATCACGTACCTAGGATTTGTGCTAATTTTTACCAACAAGTTTTATCCCGGTCTTTTTTTTTCGAATTAACCTTCTCCTCACTCCCCCCAGATGAACGAGTTGGGGAAACGACTATTTCTAATTTAATCTAGTCTGTTTCCTAATACGCCTGCCAAATCTCATCGTCCTAGCTTATCTGGAAGTGCCTAAACTAGTAAAACAGGGAAAGACAGACAGATAGACCGACAGAATTTATGATCACTATATGTCACTTCGTAAATACAAAGTGCCACAAAAACTTGTTAATACCACAGAAATTTACGAAACTTTTTCTAAGACCTTTTAAGCCCTGAAAGCAAGAGATAAATTATGGTATAACTCGGTGTCTTCAAGTATCGCCCCGATTTACAAACAATTAGCTGCAACTGAAGCCCAGCCGGAGAAAATAAAAAGTCATCTGCTGGAAAATATAACCAATCAAACAGTTCGTGGTAACAAACTGTAGTAAGAAGCGACCCGGCTCAATAGCAACCGAAACTCTATAAAATGGAATTTTGATACCAATAGTTACATCAAAAGAATCGCATTTTAATGTTGATTTTAAATATATAAGTTTCATCAAGACCAGTTATACCCATCGAAAGTTACGAGCCTGAGAAAATTTGCCTCATTTTAGAAAATAGGGGGAAACACCCCCTAAAAGTCATAGAATCTTAACGTAGAACCTTATTGTTACCTTATTGTTCCCGTTACCTTATTGTAGAAGTTTCAAGCTCCTATCTACAAATATGTGGAATTTCGCATTTCTTTTGTGCCAGAAGACAGATCACGGATGCCTGTTTATTTGTTGTTTTTTCCCAGGGGTGATCTTATCGACTGAGTCGTCCTAGAATGTCGCAAAAAGGCTCATTCCAACGGAAATTAAAAGTTATAGTGCCCTTTTTAAGTGACCAAAAAAATTTGAGGGCACCTAGGCCCCCTCCCACGCTCATTTTTTCCCAAATGTCTCCGGATCAAAATTCTGAGATAGCCATTTTATTCACCATAGTCGAAAAACCTAATGACTATATCTTTAGGGACGACTCACCCCCCCCCCCCCCCGCAGTCACCGTGGGAGGGGCTGCAAGTCACAAACTTTGACCTATGTTTACATATAGTAATGGTTACTGGGAAGTGTACAGACGTTTTCAGGGAGATTTGTTTTGGTTTAGGGGGAGAGTTGGGGGGGGGGGGTACTTGGGAGGATATTTGCATGGAGAAAAATTCTCATGGGGGAAGAGAATTTCAATGAAGGGGACACCGGATTTTCTAGCATTATTTGAAAAAAAACAACGAAAAAATAAATATGAAAAGTTTTTTTTCTACTGAAAGTAAGGAGCAGCATTAAAACTTAAAACGAACAAAAATTATTACGCATATGAAGGGTTTACTTTCTCGTTATACCTCACTCTTTACGCTAAAGTATTTTAGGAATTTCAACTATTTATTCTACGGCCTTTGTGATTCAGAGGTCATTCTTAAGGGATTGGGATAAAATCTAAGCTTTAGTGTAAAGAGCGAGGTATCGACGAGGGTTTCACCCCTTAATATACGCAATAAAAACATACTAATATAGAAGTTCGTTACGTAAGTTAATTCGTAAGTTACGTGTATTTTTTACCAATGAAGACGTTTGTAAAAAAATAAAAGTTCTATTTGCTTTTTTAAGCAATCAAAAACTTGGAGGGCAACTAGGCCTCCTCCCTCGCTCCTTAATTACAATTAAGTAATATGCAAATTTCGTTTTAATTATTTATGTGCGGAGAGCCAAGATCAAAACATGCGTTAATTCAAAAACGTCCAGAAATCAAATAAATAAAACAAGTTTTTTTTAAATGAAAGTAAGGAGCAACAACAAAATTTAAAACGAACAGAAATTACTCCGTATACGAAAGGAGCTTCTCCTCCTCAACGCCCCGCTCTTTACGCTAAAGTTTCTTACTGTTTTAAAATAGAGTTAAGAGAAGAGTCAAACTTTAGCGTAAAGAGCGGGGCGTTGAGGAGGAAAAGCCCCTACTGTACTACTACTTGTTATTTTTCATTTACAGTGAGCAAAATTCGAATATGCATTAGTTGAAAAACTGTCTTAAATTAAATATAAAAAAAAAACTATTTTTTTAACTGTAACTATGGAGGACATGAAAACTTAAAATGAACAGAAGTTATTCCGTATATGAATGGGGCTCTTAAAGATATACGTACTAATTTCAGGTTGTGTTTAGTTTTAATGATATTCCTTACTTTAAGTTGTAAAAGGCCGAATATATACACTATCTTTGGTTTATTATCACATAAAAATCAAATTTATGATGCTGCTTAAATTAAAATTAAATCCTAAGATTGGCTAGAAAATAACACAGACAAATTATTTCTATTATCGGCCGTTATTTGACAAAATTAAAAATTTAGTGTAAAGAAAGTTTTGAAGAGGGGGTGAAATTCCTCATAAACATAATATGAGGGGGATCACCCTTTCCTCAATACCTCGCTCTTTACGCTAAATTTCGAATTTGTGTTCCAATTCTTTAAGAATAACACCTGAATCACGAAGACCGTTTAATTAGAGTAAGTAGCTCTTTAGCGTCAAGAGCGAAGAATTGACGAGGGTACGACTCGCATCATATACGTAATAATTTATTTTCGCTTTAAGTTTTAATGCTACTCCTTACTTTCAATTGAAAAAACTTGTTTTTCTATTTAATTTCTTTTTTTTAATACTGCTGGGAAATCTAGCACCCCCTTCACAAAAATTCTCTTCCCCATGAAAAATTCTTCGATGAAAAGACCTTCCCACATAACCCTCTCTCTTGGCCCCCTGCCCCCCGTAGAAAAATCCCCCTTAAAACGTATGTATATTTCCCAATAACCAATACTAGGTTATATGCAAACAATGGGCCAAGTTCAAAACTTCCGGCCCTTCCCCAGGGACTTTAAAGGTTTAAGTCGTCATCAAATACATAGTTATCAGATATTTCGAATATGCTGAGCAAAATTGCTATCTTGAAATTTTGAGCCGGTGAATTTGGGGAAAATGAGCTTTGGAGGGGGCCTAGTTACCCTCCGATTTTTTGGTCACTTAAAAGGAGCACTAGAACTTCTAGTTTCAGCTCAAATGAGCCCTCTCGCAAAATTTTAGAACCACTGGGTCGAGACGATTAACACTGAAAAAAAAAATAAACACGCATCCGTGATCTTTCTTCTGGCAAAAAGTACAAAATTCCACATATGTGCAGATAGGAGCTTGAAATCTGGACAGTAGGGCTCTCTAATGCGCTGAATCAGATGGTGCGATTTTCATTACAATTACATGTCTTTTAGGGGTTGTTTCCCGTTTTTTAAAATAAGGCAAATTTTCTAAGGCTCGTAACTTTTGATTAGTAGGACTAAACTTGATGAGACTGATATATTTAAAATCAGCATAAGAAATCAGATGCTTCTGATCTATCTATTGGTATTGAAATTTCGTTTTTAGAGTTTCTGTTACTATTGAGCCGGGTCACTCCTTACTTACAGTTCCTTGCCACGAACTGTTTGAAAAATCCTTTATGCAACTGAAGACCAGTATTTCCAAGCTAAAAAAAAGAAATAATAACCCATTATTTTTCGGTAAAAAAATCCTGAAAAAAACTTATGTCAACATTCCAAAATTTTTCCTGGCAAACACAGACTGCTTAGATCCTATTTCCTGCTAACATATATTTGTTTTTTTTAATATTGCAATAATGGCTTCTTAATCAAACCTGGCAATCAAGCAGGTCGAAGAGTCTTGTTGACTGACATTTTCGACATTTCAACACCAGAAAAAGTAAAGACTCGTTTATTCTTTTTGGCACAAAAAGAACAAATAAAAAGGAACTCATAAAAAATTAATGTGGAAAATTATGGAAAAAATTGGTCCTCACATACATCAGCTGTGGCTGATCCTTGCCTTCTATAATTTTTGAAAAAGATTTTTTTCGGGAAACAACGACCAAACTTATAGCTTTGCTCTCTTCAAGCTTAGTTTAACCTGTAGTAGAGGTCTTTGATTTACAATTGTCAATAAAATTGACAGGTTTCTATCTGTTTCTTTCTTCCGTCGCTACATATTTGACTATGCTAAAAACGGGCTCGACCGTCAAATTCGAAAAGGGCAAAATCAAACAGTTCGTGGTGACGAACTAGTAAGGAGCGACCCGGCTCAATAGTAACCGAAACTCTTAAAAATGGTATTTTGATACCAATAGTTACATCAAAAGAATCGCATTTTAATGCTGATTTTAAATATATAAGTTCATCCAGATCGGTTATACCTATCAAAAGAAACGAGCCTGAGAAAATTTGCCTCATTTTAGAAAATAGGGGGAAACACCCCCTAAAAGTCATACAATCTTAACGGAATTCACACCATCAAATTCAGCGTATCAGAGAACCTTATTGTAGAAGTTTCAAGCTCCAATCTACAAAAATGTGGAATTTCGCCTTTTTTGCCAGAAGACAGATCACAAATGCGTGTTTTTTTGTTTGTTTTTTGTTGTTTTTTCTTTCCCCAGGGTTGATCGTATCGACTAAGTGGTCCTAGAATGTCACGAAAAAGCTCATTCTAGCGGAAATTAAAAGTTCTAGTGCCCTTTTTAAGTGACTAAAAAAATTGGAGGGCACCTAGGCCCCCTCCCACGCTCATTTTTTCCCAAAAGTCACCGGATCAAAATTCTGAGATAGCCATTTTATTCACCATAATCGAAAAACCTAATAACTATGTCTTTAGGGACGACTTACTCCCCCGCAGTCCCCGTGGGAGGGGCTGCAAGTTACAAACTTTGACCTGTGTTTACATATAGTAATAATGGTTACTGGGAAGTGTACAGACGTTCTCAGGGGGAGTTTTTTGGTTTAGGGGGGAGAGTTGAGGGTGGGGGGTACGTGGGAGGATATCTCCATGGAGAAACTGCTCATGGGGGAAGAGAATTTCAATGAAGGGAGCGCAGGATTTTCTAGCATTATTTGTAAAACAATGAAAAAATAAATATGGAAAGTTTTTTCTACTGTAAGTAAGGAGAAGCATTAAAACTTAAACGAAAAAAATTATTACGCATGTGAGGGTTTTACCTCCTCGTTATATCTCATTCTTTACGCTAAAGTATTTTTAGTAATTTCAACTATTTATTCAACTATTCTACGGCCTTTGTGATTCAGATGTCATTCTTAAGGAATTGGGACAAAATTTACGTTTTAGTGTAAAGAGCGAGGTATCGACTAGGGTTGAACCACTCATAAACGCAATAAAAACATACGAATATAGAAGTTCGTTACGTAAGTTAATTCGTAAGTTACGTATATTTTTTACCAATGAAAACGTTTGTAAAAAATTAAAAGTTCTAGTTGCTTTTTTAAGTAATCAAAAAATTGGAGGGCAACTAGGCCTCCTCCCTCGCTCCTTTTTTCTCAAAATCTTCCTAAAATTTTCCAAATTGCAATTAATTAATATGCAAATTTCGTTCCAATTATTTATGTGCGGAGAGCCAAGATCAAAACATGCATTAATTCAAAAACGTCCAGAAATTAAACAAAAAAAAAGTTTTTTTTAAAATGAAAGTAATGAGCAACATTAAAACTTAAAACGAACAGAAATTACTCTGTATATGAAAGGGGCTTTTCCTCCTCAACGCCTTGCTCTTTACGCTAAAGTTTGACTCTTTCTCTTAACTCTACTTTTTAAAACAGTAAGAAACTTTGGCGTAGAGCGGGGCGTTGAGGAGGAAAAGCCCCTTCCATATACGGAGTAATTTCTGTTCGTTTTAAGTTTTAATGTTGCTCCTTACTTTCATTTAAAGAAAACTTGTTTTTTATTTAATTAAAAAGTAAAGGACAGAGCACAATACAAAATAAAGGCTAAAAGAAATAGTTGCGATTTCTATATCAAAATTAATCCTCGCTCTCTCTTCTTTACTGTCTCTCATATTTATGGTTCTTTCATTTTGTCATGATTAGCCAGTGTGGTCTCAGAAATGATTTTTGGCTGCTATCAAACAATCAAGAAACAAAAAATCAATCAGAAATCAAAATTAATGGCCTCGTCAAACATACACAACAGGTAAATAGAAGAAACAAAAATCATTAAGCAAGTGGAAAGTAAAATGTAACTCCCCCCCCCTCTCGATTCAAAAATAAGAAAAGAAAGGGAAACCAAAGTAAAAACTTAATCAAAGTTGGCACCCCCCCCCCCAGTTACATGCTTACTCCACCCACTTAAGTCATGGTAATTATGTCAGCTTTCTCAGTTGCCCCTGCCCCCTCCAAATGGCTCTGCATGACATTGTTAAGGCCTATTTCGTCGGTATTGCATATCAAGAAATGTATGAATGCTGGACAATGTGCTTAGTTCTTCAAATTTTGACAGAAACTGTAACTAAAATTTGTCGTTATCGGTTATATAATAGACACTATAAAATTTCGGCACAAGAAACTGGTCAAGTAACTTCTTTATACCTTAAATCATTTGGATGGCGAAGATCAGATGGGATAGTAACCGGTTAGTTTTATTTCATTAGCAAAAATTAAAAGTTTGGGCTTTATATTTGCAAATTAGGGGTGGAGGTAAAGCATAGCATATATTAAATACAGAAATAGTTAGTTTACGCATTTAATATATGCTACGCTTTACCCCCACCCCCTAATGTGCAAATATATAGCCCAAATTTGTTTCTAATCTATTATATATTCATCGTATTTTGTTTCATTTCATTAGCATTAATCGAACTTCACTTCCCGAGGGTCTATTATATAACCGATAAGTAAGCTAAAATTACTCCAACTGTTAAAACGTCTTGAAAGAAGTAATGAAAAAAGAACTAATGCTTAATATAAATGATTTTACCTAGTTTGATATTTGTACTCTTTGCAATAAAAACCTAAATTGACTGAATGCATTACAATTGCCGATTTTTATTTATTTTCTCAATTTAGGCCAATGTGTAAAGCGAAAATAAACAGTTAGATTCTAATTCTTCAAATACTAACAAACAATCTGCTTAATTGCATCCTTTTTTGGCAATGACGTTAAGTACATGCATACCGGGCTTTGTTCTAATTTGCAAACAACGAAACCGGTTATCTATTATGGTATTCATTGAGACTCGATTAGTTGCTTACAGACATTCAGCGACAATTCAAACTGAGAAATTGGCTTCAATTCCTGACAGTTAGGGAGGGGCAAAATATATTTTATTTAATATAGGGGTGGGAGAATTTTTTTTTTAGTACTCAAGGTTTTTGACAACAACGCCGAAAAGGGGCGGGGGAATTTTTTTTTTAGTATTCAAGGTTTTTGACAAAAAAGGCATTTGTCAACTAAATTGCCCAAGAAAATATTTTCAAAATTGAGGGGGGGGGCAAAGGATATAAGGCGGATGATATACAAACTGTCCCCTTCTCAACAGATTTCACTAAACGAGGAGGTTCATGGAGAAAGGTGATTCAGGCAACAAAATATGACCTTTTTATTCTCATATCTCGCTTTTCTCCTCCACATGTTATTTTAGAAAACTATCAAAATGGACTCAACATGTGACAGATCCTAGATAACACAACTACCCCCTTTTTCATCTTTTTTTATATATTTTTTGTTATTTATTTACTGTACAAGATTATTGTCAGTTTTTAAATGGCTTACTCGAATCCAAGTTGTGTTACATTACTAGGTAGATAAGGGGGACTGCAAAAAATCAATGTCGTAATTATGTTAGTCTTAATCCCAGCAATGACTACCCTTTCCAGATATTGAGATAGCCGAAATTTGAGCTCGAATGGACGACGTTAGCCCGTCCCCCTCGTCACTCAAAGTTTGAAAAAATCCAAATTTTCGGCCGCTGACATATCGGGCCATAGCTCTGGAACGGTAAATAATAAAAACCAGCTTAATGTCTCAAAAGAAAGCTAATATTGTTCTTAAAAATTTATACTCCTTACATAATTATTGTGATTTTAAGTCAAACAGAGCTGCAGCAGCCTTTTGCCCCAATAACTTGACCTGGCACCATTAGGAGCCAGTTAGGGGGTATACTAAGAATTTTACGGGTTCCTACACACTCCGTCTTGGAATTAACATTTAAAAAAGAAATAAAAACGTATTTTGGAACCCAATTTTCAAACATAATGAGCCTTTTGTCCAACACGGGCGTTTTTTTTTTTTTTTTTGTTATTTTGTGTTGAGATCCCCTTTCGAGAACGACTTATTATTTTGGCAATGAAAATCAGAAAGCTGGGTGGTATGAAGCAACGAAACAACAAGTCATAAGGAAAAAAATTATACACTGCTGATAACGCTGCATTGTGTCTACGCAAAAACGAAAACATTAACAGTGGCTACTAAGAGAGTAAAATAGCAAATATTTTATGGGTTATATTATCGAAAAACAATCCACAATTAATTATTAACAGAGGTATAAAGTATCAGGATCCTTTGATTGATATAATTTCATTTTTTAAAGGATTGTTACTTGAAGTTGTCCTTGGAGTTAATAAAATTTATAAAAGCTCATTATCTATTTGATTAGAAAAACGATTTATTTTGATAATTTTCTAATTGTCTGTTTTTATTCCAATACTGTCACAATTCTTTGGATTAAAATTTTTTGCTAAAATGTACTCGTTTTTCAATATTGCAATATGACGTTTTAAACCAAACCTGTCAATAAGACAGTTTGAAGATTCTAGCTGACTGAAATTTTTGAAATTTCAACGCCAGGAAGAGTAGAACCTCATTCATTCTTTTTGGCACAAAAAAGGACAAAAACAATGGGAACTCATAAGAAATGAGTGCAGAAAATCACAGAAAAAATTAGTCCTCACATTCATCAGCTGTAGCTGATACTTTGGGTTCTTAATAAGTAAAGTTTAAAAATTAAAGCAAAACATGTGAAAAAAAGAAAAACAAATAGCATTAGTTATTGCTTTTGTACCAAATTAATCTTGAAGCTTATTCCAACGTTTTGGATTAGTATTTTTCAAACGAAAATCACTTTTTATCAATGAGTAGTAATTATCTCTCCTATTTTCTTGATTTTAATGTTTTCTGAAATCTGCTAAGTAGCGAGGATGCGACACAAGGAATCCCATGAGCAAAATATCTTGATTTACAATCTGATTTATCTTTAAAATATCTGATTTACATAGATTTACAATCTGGAAGTTGGACTTTTTCTTGTTTTCTAGATTTACTTTAAAAATAATTTGATTTTGGTGAAAATTTGGGTATGGAATTGGGGAATTTGGAATTTAAAGAAGAAGTTATAAAATTTGACATGGTCTACGTTTTGGATAAAAGTCTTTAAAATTTTTGTTATTTTACAATGGGGAGCTAGTCTAAATAGGATGTGGCGTTAAAGGAGAAAGAAGTTATAAATAAATGATAAATATTTTGTAAGAATGTCGAAAATGAACTGGATTTAATTGAAACCCAGAAGATTTAGGCACTTGAGGCCAACACAACTCTACATATCAAATTTTTCCTCACGACATTCTCCCGTCCCATTCTAAGACAACCAGCTTTTCGTTTGGTCCTAAACGGTTTGCCGACAAGAATCCCCTTTGGCTGGGATAAAATCTTTTCAAGATTGTAATTTTTTCCATTATGAATGAATAAGATCCTTTTTTTTTATCAATACAAAACGATGCAAAATTTTAACTTATATTTGTTTTTACGTTGTTTGAAAATTTTTATTTTATTCTAAATTGCTAAAGTATTCACTAGCTAAATATTTAAAATTAAAACAAAAAAGGAGGCAAAGTGAAGACAATCAAGTCATTGAACCCTATGTAAGAAGTTTAAAAAATTTGTTTTTTAAGATTTTTTTTTTTTTGCAGTAAGGAGGATAGTCAGTTTACACATAGCCGGTTAATAGACGTTATAATTTCTACAAAAGACCTCCAGTTGCTTTGGTAACTATTTACAGGAGTACAACGCAACAAAATGAATGACAAGGCTAATACAACTATTTCAAGCAACCCTCGGATATTCAGTTCTAATTTTACTTAGTACTGAGTTTTCTGATCACAACTTGACCTTACAAATATCAACAAAGAAATCAATTTAATTCTTTAAAGGAGTGATCCTTTATTTTCCAGATTACTTTCCATGAGACTGAAGAGCGTTTTGGCTCTACCGTCAGGACATTCAATAAGGTCTAAAATACCAACCTGAATGGCAAGAGTTCTGCCACACCAAAGCACTGCTATAGAAAGCTGTTTTTTCACGCCCGTGGCAGTGGTAACCTCCATCATAAAGGAAAGTGGAATACTTTTCAGAGTCTCAACAAGTGAGGACCAAGCCTCATGCGAATTTTCATTCGTTGCCTTTTGCTTCCCCAAAGTTACCGTCTCAAGAACGTGATTCAGAATAAGGCTTTTCAACAAAGGTAGCAGATTATCCCCTACGCTTAGTAGCGAATCATTTTCTACTAAGAAATTAGTAATCTTGGCTTCCGCGATTTTAACTTCATTGCTATTGATACCACGTGTCGTTCTAGCCGGTTGGCTTGTCTACTGGATTTGGAATTCTATATCCGAAGAGTGGGGTTTGATTCCTGGCGTGGCTGATTATTTGATTTGGAACGGGGGTCAGTGGCATGACTATAAGCCCACCCAGAGTCGACCCAGCTTTAGATCGGTACTTGGAGAAGTCTGGGGAAGGTAAGCAGGACGGGTGATCTAAAGCACAAGATTGCTGGCCTCCAGCCCTCATTGTACTTCCTGGCTGAAGGGCCTTGAAATGGAGATAAGCCCTACCGGTGTTGAAATCCGTTTCCTTTCTTTACCTATTGATGCCACAGACTCGATACAGTGGAACAATTACTCACTTTGCTGTGTCTTGGCTTTTGAGCTCAGTTTTGTGATGGCTAGAACCCATATGCTTTCTCAACTCCAATCTTCCACAGACTAACGATGTTTTGTAGCAGTCTAGAAATAGAATAGACTACTAAAACAGTGTAGTTCTTGCTTTATAACATGGAGCATATTTTTTATTAAACATATTATCATGTTTCCTTCTATTCTCATCAACATTTATAAATCATTCTTGAATATTTTAAATTACTTTGCATTCAGATAGGGCGAATACTTTCGACCAATAAAGGATTTGGGGCTCATTGTATTTTTGCCCCCAGAGTGCTTTGGACTGCTTAAAAGGGAAATAAAACTACCAATTTCCAAAGAAATTAGCATCATTCTAAGTTTATACGGACACCTTTTTAATAGGAACCTTGCATGTTCCCGAACTTAACTTGAAGGCCTTGCCCGTGGGCTCTGAAGATTGCATCAGCCCCAATGTTATTGTTTGCAATCTTTGGACTATTTTGAACAGACTGGTTATTTTCAAATTTTGATAGGATGTTTTGGGAAAAACGGAGTGAAGGAGAGAAGGGGGACTGGTTAGCCATTTACTCTTCGATGTACAATCGAGTGAGCCTCCTTCGAATTTGACATTTGGATCATTTTGCAACTAACGACACACTCAAAATTTCGTTCGAGAATATTGAAAAAAAGGGTGCCGGGGGGGGGGGGTCTGGCTACCTTCTGGTTTCTCTTGAGTCTTATAAATTGAGCTAGAACTTTTAATTTCCAATCACATTAGTGTCCTCCAAGATTTGTGAGACCATCCCTTCTATCAAACCTTATAAGCTCCCTGGTTATAAGTTATAACCCATTATCCCGGACTTTGCGTGGTTTTCTTAACCCCGGTAGCATTGCTCTATGATCAATGGGCAATTTTGAACGCAATACCTATCTCGAAATTTCTATACGGGCCATTTGAGAAAAAAGGGTGTGTGTGGGGGGGGGGGGGGTTTAGCTGCCCTCTGATCACTTTTGACTCTCTTAAAGAGAAATAGAAATTCCAATTTCAAATCGAATGAGTATACTTGAAAGCTTATGTGGCAACCTTTTCAGAAGAACCTAATACATCCTCAAGCATAACTTAAAGCCCTTGTCCCGGACTCTGAATATTTTTCAACCTCAAAAGCACTATCTATAAGTTTTGGGCTGTTATTAACGAAGTATTTGTCTCAAATTTTTGGTCAACTGAATTTAAGGAATAGAGGGCGGAGGGGAACTTTTGTTTTCTGATCACCTTTGACTCTTGAAATACTGAACAGGTATTGAAATTGTTTTTTCTACATTTCTGACAAGAGCACTGGCTTAAGAGACTTTAAATGAAGGAACTCAAAGTTTTTATTCCGTTTGAGATGCAAGTACTCAAAGTTTAAAATTCAGAAAATTAAAAAGTAAATTATAAGCTGCCAAGACAGCTTTGGTGTTATATATCAAGAGTCAAGTATTTTTAAGACGAAATGAGAGAATGTAGATGGCCGTAAAATGCAAAATGATTCATTCAATGCCAATTGTGACATTTAATTGAAGCGAACATAGTATTCTGTTCGAAAATGACCGATTAGCCTAAAAAAGTATAATAAACTACAATTTTATTTTATTTTTGTAATTACAGGTTCATAATCATGCACATTTTTAAGGATTTGCCACGAGTTTTGGGTTGATTTAAACACAAACAATGGATCCCAGGGAAAAACATACCTCACCTCAAAGGCATAAAAATAATTAGCCCCTTTCATATACGGGGTAATTTCTGCTCGTTTTAAGTTTTAATGTCGCTCTTTACTTTCAGTTATAAAAACTTGTTTTTTTTATTTAATTTCTGAACGTTTTTTAGTTACTCCATGTTTTGATTTCGGCTCTCCGCAGATGAATAATTAAAGCGAAATTTGCATATTTATTTATTTGGCTAAATGGCTTTTCCATAGTTTTGATCGAATGATTTTGAGAAAAAAGGAGGGGGAGGAGGCCCAGTTGCCCTCCAATTTTTTGGGCACTTAAAAAGGCAACTAGAACTTTTAATTTTTTACGAATGTTTTCATTAGTAAAAGATATACGTAACTTACGAATTAGCTTATGTAACAAACTTCTATATTCGTAATTTTTTATTGAGAGGGTTCGCCCACTCGTCAATACCTCGCTCTTTACACTAAAGCTTAAATTTTTCCCCTGAATCACAAAGTCCGTAGAATAAATAGTTGAAATTACTAAAAATACTTATACGTAAAAATATACGTAAAAACACGTAAAGAGCGAGATATTAGGAGGAGGTGGACTCCTTATATGCGTAATATTTTCTGTTCGTTTTAAGTTTTAATGCTACTCCTTACTTTCAGTTGAAAAAACTTTCATATTTATTTTTCATTGTTTTTTTTTTTTAAATAACGCTTGGAAATGCTCTCCCCCCTTCATGGAAATCTTCTTCCCCATGACAAATTCCTCCATGAAAAGTTTCCCCCTCATAACCCCCTCTTTCCAACACGTCCTCCCAACCAAAAAATCCCCCTGAAAACGTCTGTACACTTCCCAATAACCATTACTATGTGCAAACACTGGTCAAACTTTGTAACTTGCAGCCCCTACCACGGGAACTGTGGGGAAGTAAGTCGTCCCCAAAGGCATAGTTATAAGGTTTTTCGACTATGCTGAATAAAATGGCCATCTCAGAATTTTGATCCGGCGACTTTGGGAAAAACGAGCGTGGGAGGGGGCGTAGGTCCCCTCCAATTTTTTTTTGTCACTTAAAAAGAGCACTAGAACTTTTAATTTCCGTTCGAATGAGCCCTCTTTCAAAATTCTAGGACCACTGGGTCGATACGATCACCTCTGGGGAAAAAAAAACCAAAAAAACAAACAAAGAAATAAACACGCATACGTGATTTGTCTTCTGGCAAAAAATGAAAAAATTCCACATTTTTGTAGATAGGAGCTGTGGAACTTGATACGCTGAATCTGATGATGGGATTTTTGTTAAGAATTTATGACTTTTAGGGGTTTTCCCCCTATTTTCTAAAATAGGGCAAATTTTCTCAGGCCCTTAACTTTTGATGGGTAGGACTAAACTTTGTGAAACTTATATATTAAAATCAGCATTAAAATGCGATTCTTTTGATGTAACTATTGGTATCAAAATTTCGTTTTTTAGAGTTTTGGTTGCTATTGAGCCGGGTCGCTCCTTACTACAGTTCGTTACCACGAACTGTTTGATATGTGTTTGATGTACAACTTTTCTTCCAATTTTGTTTGCTATTATCCCAGGCTGATCCTTAAGTACAGTTCGTTATCGTTATCACGACGTTTCTACTTTTTTTTTTGTTACGACAGGTTTAAAAAGATACTTTAAAGCAAACAAATAAGTGTTGGTCCTATTGGAGATTTAGAAAAATTTAATTTTTCTAAAATAATTTCAAACAGATAATTTTAAAATAATTCATTTAAATCTTTGAGTATTGCCTCAAGGTCCTTAGAACAGTCAGAACATTGCCTTAGAAAAACGTTTATGTAAAGAAAGCCTTACACATGACGCTGTGGACACGTCTATAAGAAAAAAAAAATGATCATATTGATTAATAATAGAACTTTGAATAAAATTGAATAAAAAAAAACTAGTTTTTTTTTTAACTGAAAGTAAGAAGCCACATTAAAACTTAAAACGAACAGAAATTACTCCGTGTATGAAAGAGGCTGCTCCTTCCTCAACGCCCCGCTCTTTACGCTAAAGTTTGACTCTTTCTCTCAATTCTACTTTATTAAACAGTAAAAAAAAACTTTAGCTTAAAGACCGGGGCGTTGAGAAGGGAGCAGCCCCTTTCATACACGGAGTAATGTCTGTTCGTTTTAAGTTTTAATGTGGCTCCTTACTTTCAGTAAAAAAAAAAAGAAAGGCAAACCTAAATTGATTTAAAAGCAAGAGTACCTGCAAAGAGGTCTTTCAGAGAAAAGCAAAGAGATCCAAAATTAAAACCAAAGATGAAAAAAATAAAGCCTTTTAATGATTCAAATTTAGAAGGTCCATAAAAAACTACCATCTGCAAGACTGAAAGAATAAACGAAACCCAAAACGAATCAAATCTAAAACAAATAATAACACAGAAAGTGCATATAAAAATACTGATACTGATGATTAAATAAATTTTAAAACGCATGAAGATTAAAGTATATATTCAAGTCAAGTAATGTATATTCAAATCTAAGTGTTTATTTATTTTTATTTTTTCTTTAAAGGAATTAGTAATTAGTAGTGCCGTTATACAAGAAGGATCGGTTGGATGAGTTAGAAAATAAAACTTTAGATGTTAATGAGATTGATTTAATGAAAATAGGGGTAAACACCCCTTAAAAGTCATAGAATCTGAACGAAAATCACACCATCTGATTAGGCGTATCAGAGAACCCTATAACAAAAATTTCAAGCTCCTATCTACAAAAATGTGGAATTTCGTATTTTTTGCCAGAAGACAGATCACGGGTGCGTGTTTTTTTTCCAGGGGCAATCGTATTGACCGAGTGGTCCTAGAATGTCGCAAGAGGGCTCATTCTAACGGAAATGAAAAGTTCTAGTGCCCTTTTTAAGTGACCCAAAAAAGTTGGAGGGAACCTAGACTCCCTCCCACGCTCATCTTTTTCTTAAAGTCAACGGATCAAAAGTTAGAGATAGCTATTTTGTTCCACATATTCTAAAACTATAATAACTATGTCTTTGGGGATGACTTACTCCCCCACAGTCCCTGGGGGAGGGGCTGCAAGTTACAAACTTTGACCAGTGTTTACATACAGTAGGCTAATAGTTATTGGGAAGTGTACAGACATTTTCAGGGTGATTTTTTTGGTTTGGGGGTGGGGTTGAGGGAGG
Organism: Artemia franciscana; assembly: GCF_032884065.1. Taxonomy (NCBI): domain Eukaryota; kingdom Metazoa; phylum Arthropoda; class Branchiopoda; order Anostraca; family Artemiidae; genus Artemia; species Artemia franciscana. The sequence goes on from NC_088877.1 coordinate 21,362,067, forward strand.
GGGCTGTGTGGGAAGATCTTTCCTTGGAGGAATATGTCATGGGGGAAGACAACTTCAATGAAAATAGCGCGGGATTTTCTAGCATTATCATAAAAAAAAACAATGAAAAAATGAACATGAAAAAGTTTTTTCAATTGAAAGTAAGGAGTAGCGTTAAAACTTAAAACGAACAGAGACTATTACGCATATAGGTTCTAAAACCTATTTAGAGGGGTTCTAAAAATACCTTAGCATAAAGAGCGAGGTATTTAGGAGAAGATAAATACCTCGCTCTTTATGCTAAAGTATTTTTAGTAATTTCAACTATTTATTCTACGGCCTTTCTGATTCAGGGGTCATTCTTAAAGGATTGGGACAAAATTTAAGATTTAGTGTAAAGAGCGAGGTATTAACAAGGGGACAAACCCCCTCATATACATAATAAAAAATAAGAATATAAAAGTTTGTTGCGTAATTTAATTCTTAAGTTACATATATTTTTTACTAATAAGAACGTTCGTTAAAAATTAAAAAGTTCTAGTTGCCTTTTTAAGTAACCGAAAAATTGGAGGGCAACTAAGCCTGCTTCCTCACTCTTTATTTCTCAAAATCGTTTGATCAAAAATAAGAGAAAGCCATTTAGCAAAAAAAGAATTAATATACGGATTTCATTTTAATAATTTGTGTGCGGAGAGCCAAAACCAAAAAAGTTTTAATTCAAAAACGTTCAGAAATTAAACAAAAAAAACTAGTTTTTTCTTAACTGAAAGTAAGGAGCGACATTAAAACTTAAAACGAACAGAAATTACTCCGTATATGAAATGGGTTGTCACCTGTGCAATCCCTCGCTATTTACGCTAAAGTTTGACTCTTTGCCACAATTCTACTTTTTAAAACAATTAAGAACTTTAGCGTAAAGAGTGAGGCGTTGAGGAGGGGACAACACATTTCAAAAAGGGAGTAATTTCTGTTCGTTTTAAGTTTTAATGTCGCTCCTTACTTTCAGTTTAAAAAACTAGTTTTTTTTTTATTTAATCATTACCAGAATCCAAAAACGTCTCGCATAAACCAACAACATCAGGCTTTCTATCCAAAACAGTTTGTCTTAAATTATCTATTGACGAGGAGAGAACACGAATATTCAGCTGAAGTGCAGTCAGAGAATAAACTCCTTTGGTTACCTCCTCTCCCCCCAAATCCAAGACATACTTACTTTTACAAATAGGGTTTGTATTTATCGGATTTTGATTAGCCTGGCCCACTCCTACTCTAAAATACAGGTAACTACCAACGGCACTAGAGACCAAAAGGTGCCTGGGTGACAGATGGGAGCAGTGTTTCCAACTGGTCACCTTTCATTCAAAATGAGAAATTCCTATGCGCCTGAACAAAATGGCGTAAAAGGGCTAAAAGTTGACACAATTTAGAAATTTGAACATAAGATGGCAAAACAAAACACAGTCTGTAAGTTTAAAACATAAAATGAAAGATTCCCTAAATGACCATTTTGTTAATAAAAAAAAATGTATTTTTAACATCCTGGTTTTGTCAGTAATGTTGTAAGTAAAGAAGTTTCTCCAAAGTAAGGGATTTACATCTTTATATGAGTTTCATGCTTATACAAAAGTCGTTTTGCCAATTTTTTATGGATTTTTTTCGCTTTCATTGCATTTGATCTTAACTGGCCACTGAAAGAGATTTACAAAGGGCCTTTTTCTTATAACTGGCAAAATTTCTTGTTTTTGAGATTTCATTATTGAAACATTTTAGCTAAACATGACGCATTTTAGGATATTCCGTGGTCTTAAGAGAACACGTAAAAATATAAAAGAAACCAAAAATTTTCTGGATTAGCCAGGCAATGCGAAAAAAATGCAGAATTTATATAATCATTCAACAAGCTAAGGCCAAGCTTGGCCAAAATGTGCTTATTTTTTAAGAATTAATAAAAAAAAAAAACAATTTTTTTAACTGAAAGTAAGGAGCGACATTAAAACTTAAAACACACAGAAATTACTCTGTATATGAAAGGGGCTGTTCCCTCTTAAATGCCCTGCTCCATGCGTTAAAATTTGACTCTTTCTCTCAAATCTACTTTCTAAAACAGTAAAATACTTTAGCGTAAAGAGCGGGGCGTTGAGGAGGGAACAGCCCCTTTCATATACGGAGTAATTTTAGTTTTGATCGGATGATTTTAAGAAAAAAGGAGCGGGGGAGTAGGCCTAGTTACCCTCCGATTTTTCCGTTACTTAAAAAGGTAACTAGAACTTTTAATTTTGTGAAAGTTTTTATTCGTAAAATGTAACTTACAATATATGTAACGAGTTACATTATATGTATAGTTACAATATATGTAACTTACAATTTACCTTACGCAACGAACTTCTAAATTCGTATGTTTTATTAAGTATATGAGGGGGTTTGCTTCCTCGTCAATACCTCGCTCTTTACACTAAAGCTTAAATTTTGTCCCAATTCCTTAAGAATGACCCCTGAATCACAAAGGTCGTAAAATAAATTATTAAAATTAATAAAATTACTTTAGCGTAAAGAGCGAGGTATTAGGAGGAGGTGAATCCCTCATATTGGCTGATTGGCTTTCTCATAGTTTTGATCGAGTGATTTTGAGAAAAAAAAGGAGCAGGGGAGGAGGCCTAGTTGCCCTCCGATTTTTTGGTTACTTAAAAAGGCAAATACAACTTTTAATTTTTTACGAATGTTTATTAGTAAAAGATATACGTAACTTACAAATTAGCTTACGTAATGAACTTCTCGAGAATGAATCTCGAGGATTCACCCCTCGTCAGTACCTCGCTCTCTACACTAAAGCTTAAATCTTGTCCCAATTTCTTAAGAATGACCCCTGAATCACAAAAGCCGTAGAATAAATAGTTGAAATTACTAAAAATACTTTAGCGTAAAGAGCGAGGTATTAGGAGGAGGTGAACCCCTCATATGCGTAATAGTTTCTGTTCGTTTTAAGTTTTAATGCTGCTCCTTATTTTCAGTTGAAGAAACTTTTTCATAGTTATTTTTTCATTGCTCTTTAAAAAAATGCTAAGAAATCCTGTGTCCCCTTCATGAAAATTCTCTTCCCCCATCACAAAATCCTCCATCGAAATTTCCCCCACATAATCCCCTCCCCTCAAACCCTCTCCCCCAAACCGAAAAAATCCCCCCGGAAGTGTCTGTACATTTCTCAATAGCAATTACTATGTGTAAACACTGGTCAAAGTTTCTAACTTGCAGCCCCTCCCACGGGGACTTTGGGGTAGTAAGTTGTCCTCAAATACGTAGCTCTTAGGTTTTTGACTATGCAGAATAAAATGGCCATCTCAGAATTTTGGTCCTTCTTGTTTCTTCTATTTGTTTCTTCTTCTTCTATTACATTTTCTTCTATTTGTTCTTGTTTCTTCTATTATTATAGGAATAGAAGAAGTGTTTCTTCTATTTCCTAAAGGAGGCAAATTTTCTCAGGCTCGTAACTTTTGATGGGTAAGACTAAACTTGATGAAATTTATATATTTAAAATCTGCCTTAAAATGCAATTCGTTTGATGTAACTATTTGTATCAAAATTTAGTTTTTAGAGTTTCGGTTACCATTGACCTGGGTTGCTCCTTACTACAGTTCGTTAATACAAACTGCGTAAAAACACGTAAAATAGAAAAATTTGAAATATTTCTCGATTTGCAACGCAATACGAAAACAATGCAGAATTTATATACTCATTCAAATTTACATACATACTCATTCATTGACATATTGTAGAACCATTTTCTTGCGATAGTTTCTTTCAGCTTAGAATAAGACAAGACAGAGACAAGTGAAAGAAAAGATGAGAAATAGATAAATTGGGTTGTATATTTGCACATTTGTGAGGTGGGGTAAACTATTTGGACAGTATGACGTTAGAAAACAATTCTATACTTTACCCTCACCTCTTCTAATTTGCAAATATATATCTCAATTTTATTTCTAAAGTAATATATTTTCATTCTGCTTGGGTATATTTCATTAGGTTAATACCTAAATTAACTTCTTGAGTGTTGTCGCTATAATAGATAAGTAGCCTACCCTGAATAATCCTATCACCATAATTTCATTGATTGACTGAGGAGATGGTGCTCCCTTAGCAAGTACGGCAGTGTCAATAAGAGGTGGGGGAGTGATTGAAATTTTAGCCATAATTAGACAAAGGTGTTTCCGTCATAAACCCTTTTTGGGCAACATAATTTAAGCAAATTTAAATACCCCCGTACCTCAAGGTTTTAATAGCTTTTTGCAACTTGATAAAATCCTTACCCCCCCCCCCTCCCCTGTTTTTAGTACCTTGGCATTATGAAGTAGTTAGGAATATCTTCACAAGTTCGAATTCAAAATGATAATTTCCTCAGAAAATCCAGAAGATTTGTATAAATTCTAAATGAAACAATCCACCCGCTTAAGACACTCTAAAACAGAATATAATTTTAGATGGGAAATCACCAAAGTGGTAGCAGGCTGCATGGCGGTACTTCAACTTTTATTGATACAAACAAACAGGTTTAGTATGCGTCATACTCTAGCCTCTTTCCAACATGAATTCTTTGGTTGGTTTCATACATTTGCTTGATACATTTTGGATGATAGTGAATGTGAAAAGATTTTGCTTTTTTAGTTGTGAGTTTCTGTTTTGTTAGAGCATTGAAATTGGAATAGACGCAGCTTTGGGTCCTTGTGAAAAGACTACTATTGGGTGTAATGTACAATTAACGGGCTATTCAGGTAGCTAAGAAATAGGCTAAACTTACATCTGTAGGCTAGTCAGAATTGTATCCTGAATCCAGATTTAACCTTCGTTTGCATTGGAAATAAACTTTACCCTATCCCTACCTAGTGTGCAAATATATACCATGAATTGGAGTATTTCTTAGCTAACTAGCCTACAAAGGTAACTACCTATAAAAGCCTATAAAGGTAGCCTATAGTGGTAAGTTTATTTCCAAGTCGCATGAATAGCCTGTTATGGTAACATCGTCGATTTGCGGCTCTCCAGAAGGAATAACTAGGAAGTAAAAGGGGTAGCATTTTAAGAGTCGGTAAAATTCTAGTTTAGTGGCCTCTTGCTATCTCGGAAAGGGGTTAGGTTAGGAAAATGAAACTTTGAGGGATGGGTCTACAGGCTAAAGTATGTCCTAGGGTAAATTTATAGCAAACCTTATAACTGGCTTTCATATAAAGTGAATATACCATTCGATGCCTATTTTTAAGCTCTTTACGAATATAATAATCGTTTCTACCGCAAATTCAGATTTAACGACTTTTTAACCTAGCCTAACCCAACCTAACCTAAACTAACCTTATTATAAATAATTTTAGCACTGAGAAAATATAGTATTATTTTGTCGAAAACGGCATGGAGAAAACGTAGTATTATTTTGTCGGAAACGACGGATAACTCGTACTTTAATTGAAAATTTGTCATTTTTAAGAGCTTAAAAAGTGCTTAAATTTGAATTTGTGGTAGAAGCGATTATAGTATTCGTAAAGAACATAAAAAGGGGCATCAAGTGGTATGTTTGCTTTATTGGTAAGTCAGATATATAAACTGTCATATTTTGTGAAAATTCGTCATTTATGAGAGCTAAAAAGTGCTTAAATTTGCATTTTCGGTAGAAGCGATTATTATATTCGTAAAGAGCATAAAAAAAGACATGGAGTTGTATATTCACTTTATACGAAAGCCAGTTATATAGTTTGCTATAAATTAACCTGTCCTGGGAAGGTATTTTAAAGTACCTACCTCCTCTCCCTCTAGAGGATCCTGACCTTTGATGACCTTTAGAAATTTGTGTGTTATAAAATTAAAACCTTGCAAAATAGATCTTCTGCTTGAATTCAGTAGCCTACAACAAGATTGGGTAAAATTCTAGTTAATTGACTTCTTGCTATCTCAGAAATGGTTTAGGTTAGGAAAACGAAATTTTCAGGGATGAATCTACAGACTAAAGTATGTCCCGGGAAGGTATTTTAAAGTAACTACCTCCACTCCTTCTCCCTCTAGAGGGCCATGACCTTTGATGACCTTTAAAAATATGTGTGTTATAAAAGTGAAACCTAGCAAAATTGATCTTCTGCATAATTGAAGTACAATAAAATTGTTTTCAGCTTCATAGCTTTGCTCAATTCTATTTTATAAGGTTTTGAAGATATACAAATACATTTCCTAAATTTTGAAAAAAAAAACATTGATATGGCTCAAAATTCTACTCAAATAACAGGAATTGCATTTTCAGAACTAAAGGCAGAGAAAAAGCAACTAATAACAGAAAATTAAGGTAAAATGTTGTTTTGTCAAAATTTCAATAGGTATAGACTGTCATGTAGGCAAATTTCAGGGCCCTCTAGAGGGTGAAGGAGTGGAGGTGGGTACTTTAAAATACCTTCCCGGGACATATTTTAGCCTGTAGACCCATTCCTGAAAGTTTCATATTCCAAACCTAAACCCTTTCCGACATAGCAAGAAGTCAATTAACTAGAATTTTACCCAAGATTGTTTTCAGCCTCACAACTTTGCTCAATCCCAATTTATAAGGTTTTAAAGATATGCAAAAACATTTCCTAAATTTTGAAAAAAAAACAACATTGATATGTTTTTCATTGATATGGTAATGAAACATTACCGAAATAAACTTTACCCCATCCCTACCTAATGTGCAAATATATACCGTGAATAGGAATATTTTTTAGGTACCTGGCCTACAAAGGTAACTACCTATAAAAGCCTATAAAGGTAGCTTATGGTGGTAAGTTTATTTCTTAGTCACATGAATAGCCCTTTATGGTAACATTGTCGATTTGCGGCTCTCCAGAAGGAATAACTAGGAAGTAAAAGGTGTAGCACTTTTAGATTCTCTTTTTTTATGTTTAAATTCCCTTTTGTGACAATCCACTCCCCTGTGAATATTATAGAAGAAGTTATATTTACCAAAAATTGTTTAGAATCTTAAATAGAGATTTTAGCCTACAAATGGGGGTATCGAGAAGGGAAAGTATTAGGAAAACAATTCATACTGTATAATATGCAGATACTCTTTAGTTAAAACATTTGAAGGTGCTTCTACTATGCTTTACCCTAACCAAAACTGTTCAAGGGGGGACGGGACTGGGGCAGTTGCTCCGAGTGCCGTGGAGGGCGTTCCGGCTGGGGAGTTGACTATTTTGATCTAATTTTTCACTTCGATTCGGTTTTATTTTGCTTAATTTTAAACTGGGAAGGAGGGAAAGGGGGCTGTAATTAATTTTTCCTCAGGCACCATCAACTCTAGCAACAGCTCAACCCCCTCTTTTCCATAATGCGCAAATATTTAACGTAAATTATAGCCTAGGTAATTTACCTTGAAAACTGGAGAGAAGAAAATATGTTAAGAAAAAAATTCTTGCTTTATAACATTCAGAATAATCATAGCTAACACATTTCGCATGCAGACCCGCTATACTTATCCCCCTCCCCCCTAAAGTGCGATCATATAGCCCAAATTATATATTTTCAATGCATTTTCCCATGCGTAACTTGTTTTTCCGGTTTTTGATTCAATTTAAATTAACTCGGGTTGAAACAAAGCGAGACGCATTGCAAGAATTGCGTATTATGAAGCAAGAATTGTTTCACTATGATTAACTCAACTTCATTTCTTGGGAGCGGTGGCTATAAGACACAAGTACTATTTAATTTATAATTAGGATGTTTGTTCATCCGCTGAAAACGGGCCTCGGAAAGTAGCCCATGGACCAATAGGAACTGTTTTTCAAGATTACTAAAGCAATATGGCCTATGTCATTATTATCATAGGCAGCGCAATAGTGCAGCTCAAGGGGTAATGTTTTTATAAATGAACTATTCGGGTAGCTAAGAAGTAAACTTACCTCTTTAGTCAGCACTGCATCCTAAATCCAAGTTTAACATCGTTTACATCGAAAATAAACTTCACTCCACTCCTATATATACCAATTCAGGGTGTATACTTGTACATTAAGGGTGAGGGTAAAGTCCATTTCCAATGCAAATAAATATCAAATTTGGATTTATGATGTAATTCCGACTGTAGAGGCAAGTTTATTTCTTAGTTAAATGAATTGTCCTTTAACAGACGTTATCCATATAAAGAGAAGTGTGGGTAGGCCTGCAACGTGTTGTTTATTATTATTTTTAGACTAGGGCTTTTCGTATAGAAGGATTTTTGCAGAAACCTTTAAAGGAGTTCAGTCAATTCGAAATTGAAAGTCCCTTTTGATTGTCGTGTTATTGGAGGACACTAGTCCCCCCTCCCACGCCCAATATTGCTCCAACCACACCCAATCAAAATTTTGATATAGCTATTTGTTCAACTTTGTTGAAAGGTCCGGAAATTATGTCTTGTTGGATGACAATCCCTCCCTCCTATAGCCCTCAGGACAAGAGTGTTAAGTTATTCCCCTGGGGTGTATAATTTCTTAGAAAAGAAAGTTTATAAATTTTGAAGGGGACTCGCTGAATTGGAAATCAGAAATTTTAGTGTCCTTTCTAAGAGTCAAAGCGATGGGAGGCCAGCTATTCCCCTCCCTTCACGTCGTATTTTTCCCAAATGAATCCGATAGAAATTTTGAAATAGCTGCTTGTTCCAAAAATTGTCCAAAGATCACATTGCTAGGTCTTTGGGATTGACACTACCTTCCAGAGTCTGGGGGGCAAGGGTTATAAGTTATGTTCCTGGGGTTATAAGGCTTTTTTTGGAAGGGATGATTGTGTAAACTTCAGAGGAGGTTCATTGGATTGCAAATGTATAGTTCTATTTCCCTTTAAAGGGCAAAAAATGATGGAGGGTAAATAGCTCCCCCTCCTTGAGACTCTATATTCCCTAAAAAAATCTGATCAAAAGTGTGAGATAGACGTTTGTTCACAATCAAACAGTTTGGGGTGCCGAACTGTAGTAAGGAGTGACCCGGCTCAATGGTAACCAAAACTCTAAAAAATATAATTTGGATACCAATAGCTACATCAAATGAATCGCATTTTAATGCTGATTTTAAATATATTAGTTTCATCAAGTTTAGTATTACCCATCAAAAGTACGAACCTGAGAAAATTTGCCTCATTTTAGAAAAATGGGGGGAAACAGCCCCTAAAAACTATACAATCTTAACGAAAATCACACTATCAGATTCAGCGTATAAGTTTCAAGCTCCTATCTACAAAAATGTGGAATTTCGCATTTTTTGCCAGAAGACAAATCGCGGATGCCTGTTTATTCATTTTTTTTCCCGGGGGTGATCGTACTGATTCAGAGGTCCTAGAATGTCTCGATAGGGCTCATTATAACGAAAATTGAAAGTTTTACGGCCCTTTTTGAGTGACCAAAAAATTGGAGGGGACCTAGGGATTACGAATTTCTCGTAAATCCAGGAGCACCGGGCATTTCAGGAGAAAATTATCCAAGCGTTCATCTTCATCCTAACCTAACCTAATGGGGACACCAAGAGGGGATAACTGAAGGGGACAAACATACCGCCTATCAGGACCAACTATAATTTTTTTCGTCATACGTTTTTTTGCCTGTTCTGGACTGGAAGACAATTCGCCCTAAGCTAAATCCAACAACGTAGAATCTTGGCCGGCAAATTAAATTTAAAATAAACCTCCTCTCCAAAAGTAGGCTTTGCCTGATTATAATTTTGTAGAGTTGTAGAATCTAAAACCAGCCCTTGCCAATGCTGAATTTTCTGACTCTCTAATATAAATTATCGTTACTTTTTCTTTTTTTTCGATCAATTGAAAATTCGGAAAATTAACTTCAATATTAAAAAAAAAAAACAACTATTCCACCAGTAGAACTGACAGGCTGGGAAAAATGTCACAGTGCCTGATTTATTCTGTCGTATTTATTTTTAATGGACCTAATTATTTAGTTGTTTTTTTTTTTTTTTGGGGGGGGGGGGTCAATGGTTTGACTGGGAGCTCACCTGTAAATGAGTACACGAAGAAATCTGCGGAAGGTAAACAGGAAGGGTTTGCGAAAACACATGATGGTTGGCCTCCACCCCCATTGCACTTCCGGGCTGAAGGTTCAAGAAACAGAGAAGAACACCACCGGTAGGGACTGTATAAACTCCAATGGTGTATTCTTTATCTTTTTCTTTACCTACCTTATTTATTTTGGATGGGCAAGTTAAGACAAGGAGGGAAACTAGAAATTCCTAAAACGAGAGAACCTTATTTCTCATTTTCATAGTTTGATAATAGTTTGGAGTTTTCCTAGAAAGGGGGGGGGGGGCATCCTTGGCCGCAACCTGTGGAACTCTCCTTTTAGATGAGCCCGCCCGGAAATGCTCCTTTAAGTGAGCCCGCCGGACTAATCGTGTTTCAAACCATAAGTTTTAGAGAATATTGGATTTGATACTGCTTTAAATTGTTAGAATGAGAGAAAAGTTGAGATGGCTAGGACACGTGCTACGAATGAAAAATGGCTGACAATCAAATATTCTACTTTTCAGCCAACTATCCAGGGCCAAACGGAATGCAAGTCGTCTCCAAATTAGGCAGCCGAATTCACTTGGGAGGCTTTAAGGGAAACTAGAAATTCTAGGAATTGTGTAAAGAGGTTGGCTCTAGACATGCTGGTAGGGAGGAGACTGGAAACTATGCTGCTTCGCAGCATAGTTTCCAGTTTAGACTATTTGTAACGAAACTAAACATTAATTTAATTTCTGATCGTGTTTTAAATAATGCAAGGGAATCTGGCTCCACCTCGACAAAAAATCCTCCTTACGGATATATCTAGACAATTTCATCCTGGTGAAAACTTCCCCTGACAACTACCCTTAATATCTCTTCGCGTAAAATTGAGTTAGCGAAGAGAAAAAGCAAGACATAAGGAATGCAAGAATGATAGGAATTCTGCTAAAATCCCCCTGTGTAAAATTTCCACTGAAAATTCACCCTCTGGCAACTTCCCTCCCCATGGAAAATTCCCTGCAGAAAATTCGTCCCCCAACCCGAAAAACGTATACATACTTCCCAATAACAAATACTATACGCAAACAATGGGCAAATCTTATAAATTAAAGACCTTTTCCCATGGATTGTGATGGGTCGTGTTATCGTTAAAGGAATAGTTATTCGGCCTTTCAGCTATGCTGAACAAAATGGAACAAAATGTGAACAAACAAATCTCAAATTTTGAATGGCCAATTTTTAGAAAAAAGGGGCGTTGGAGGGGACTTAGTTGGCTTCCAATCTTTTTGGTCACTTGGTCATCGATCGAATGAGCCCTCTCCCGATATTCTTGGACCTATGGGTCCATATGATCACCCTTCTACTTTTGTTTTCCCTATTGTTTCTACTTTGTATTTGTTTATGATCACCCTTGGAAAATGAAACATCAAAAAAGAAATAACACGCATCCGTAATCTCATCTGGAAAAAAAAAATACAAATTCCACATTTTTTCAGAAAGAAGCTTGAAACTTTTACTATATGGTTCTCTGGTATGCTGAATCTGATGATGTGGTTTTCATTAGGATCCTATGACTTCTGAGGTGTTTCCTTTTTTTTGAAAATCTGGCAAGTATTCTCGGGCTAGAAGCCTTTGTTGTGCAAAACTAAACTTAATGAAACTGATATATTTAGAATCAGCAGAAGTCGATTCTTTGGATATATCTTTTGGTATCAAAATTCTGTTTTTTTAGGGTGTCGGTTACTATTGAGCCTGGTCGCTTACTTACAGCTCCTTGCCTGGATATTTTAGATACGGTTTATACTCTGTTAGCGTCACCTTTGTTAAATCCGGTTATATATATCCTAATGTGGGCTATATATTTGGGCAAGGTTAGAAAGGTAATGTTAAGCTTGGTAGGGCATATAGGCCTACTGGTATTACCGTGAAAATGAATACATCAGAAGTGGGAACGCTATATATATTGACCTGTGCATTCTTTTGATTACTTTATTTGTTTTTTAGTTTCGTAGTAAAAGTTTCAGTACTTTTGATTTTTATAGATTTATCGTGGAAAGAGAAAGTGTCTTCAAAAAGTATTTAAATTTTTTTTTTAAGATCAATTTCCAATTTTACTCAGGTTCCCACTTAAATCGTTGAAGTATGGTTACATGTGCTTTCAAGGCTTCTTTACTCGCAGTGAGTTTTTATATGAACAGTTCTCGAGATACGTTAGGGTAAATTAAAGAAAAGGGAAACCAGAATTATCAAGAATTCACAATTTTTCTCGAGAATTCACAGTTCACAATTGTTAGCGCACTAGGCTAATATCGAAATAAAAAACAGAGAAAATTTCTACAAAACACAGTTAAATTTCTGGCCTTTCTTGCGCTATAGGCAAAATCTTATGAAGCGCCCCCCCACCCATTTCCGAAAGATTTTCTGGACTGAATTTTAGACCCTCGTGCAACTGAACCACCGTGCTGAGTTCTACAAATACAAGGACTCGGGCCACTATGGACTCGGGCCACTATCAGTTTCACCCAATTAATTGGGTAAAACACAAACTAGAATCTTTACATGTTCAGCTTCGTTGGAATCGTTTGTTTTTTAAAGTCATGATATAAAAGTCTGTCAAAATGATTTACAAAACGGCTGTTTTTTTGTGTGTCACAAAAACAAAGAAAATCGGACGTCACAAACCATTAAAGCCAGATTTATTTCTCCTTTTCTATGTTTGTTTATGCTTTATGTCTTCACCTTGTCACTATCGAAAAATATTAGTTCTAAAACAGAAACAAGAGGAGGGTGTAGGTAGAAATTGATGTATAATCCCCAGGTCCATATTCAGGACTTTTGTTTGGGGGGCTATTTTCTCCGGGGGAGGGGAACAAAACTTTAAAAAATATAAAAAAAGTGAGGTTTATATTTAATCCCTCTTAATTTCTGGGAATATTTCTGGTCTACGCTTTTACTATGAAAGTAAATAGCACCATTAAACAACAATATGAACAGAACTTATTCTTTTAATTGGGAAAATGCCCCTTCCTCATCCTCACCCCTGCCTTATGGTCGTGGAAACTTCAGAGGATGCTCGTTTGATCAGAAATCGAGAGGTCAGAGAACCCTTTTGTAGAAGTTTCATGTTCCTATATACTAAAATTTTGAATTTTACATTTTTTGGTACATTGATGAATTTTCGTGGGGTAAAGGAATTTTCCATAGAGGGAGACAGATTTCTTGGCATTATTGAAAAAAAACATAAGAAATTAAATAAAGAATAGCAAGTCTTTTCAACTGAAATTAAGGAGTAACATTAAAAATTAGCCTAAACAAACAGAACAACATTAACCTAAGCAAACATTAACATTAGAAACATTATCATTAGAGCAACATTAACCTAAACAAACAGAAATTATCATGTATATGAGGAGGGCTGCTCCTTACTCAATGCGGTCTTTGCACTATTTTTTTTTTAACTTTAAAAAAGTTTATTATTCTAATAAAACAAGAGTCACTCTTAAATAATAGAACAAAATGTCAAATTTTAGCGCGAAGATTATGGTATTGAGGAGGCGGCAAACTTATTCATATACAGAATAGCTTCTGTTCGTTTTATGGTTTTATTCTACTCCGTACTTTCAGTTTAAAAATCTTGATTTTTTATTTTATTTTCATCTACCTGGATGTGTTTTGTTATGAAGTTTAATATGGAGTCTATCCAGTGTAGAATTATGCACATATTATTGGATTGGTTATGTCGGGGGGGGGGGATGCGGGAGGGGTGTGTGTGTGGAATTCCTTGTGCTTGACCCTCTTACGATCCCAGTTTGATGGTTTACTATCATTCTATGATATTTGAATTCTCTTTATAGCTTCAAAAGTTTGTCATCCTACCATTTAAGCATCTATACAATGACCACGCTTTCACTCCATCCATCCAAAGACCCAAAGGAAGGGCAGGTTGTTCCCAAGTTGCCTAGGATGGGGCCTATCTATCAGCAATTCTATCAGCAAAGCCATTCTATTAGCAAAATTGACCGACCGGGAGTAGCACCATTATGCCTAATATATTTTATCGTATTTATTTTGGATGATCAAGGTCAGAGAAGGAGGGAAACTAGAAATTCCTAAAAATAGAAGAACCTTATTTCTCATTCTCATACTTTGATAATTGTTCAGAGTTACTAGAGAAAGGGGGGAGGGGTGCTTCCCTGTCCGTAACCAGTGGAGCTCATTTAAAGATAATATCCTCCTTAAGTGAGTGAAATACCTCCGAAGCAGATCTAAACTTAGAAAAATTATTTTACTTACCCTTTATATTTTTTTTTATTAAAAAAAGCCCATCAGACTAACCATGTTTCATACACTAAGCTATAAAATTAAATTAAGCTATAAAACAAAATTGGTATTCACAGATTCTCCTTTTCAGCCAGTCACCTGGAGCCAAAAAGAAAGCAAATTGTCCCCAAACTAGGTCGGGGAGGTGACGAAGGATTTAAGGGAAATTAGAAATTTTTGGGAGGGTGTAAAGAGGGTGGCTTTAGATATGTTGGTACGGAGGAGGAGTATGCCTAGCTGTGTTTGTGTTAGGCAGCTTGGTGCTGCAGCCAGTTTTAGTATATGTAAAGAATACATAAAAAGTAGAGCTTTGAAAAGGTAGCACTCCTTATTTTGTCTGTACAGAGCGACTCAAAATTCGATCTTCCTTTTCCACAAGAGAGAATAGTCATTGTAGTATAGTTGTTACTGTGAATGCCCAAAATCTGGTTAATGTTGACATTCACCGGTGTTTGTCTGAAATTCCTATTTCTCTGCTTGTATTCAATTAGAGTGACGAATCAGCTTTTTCAGTCATATGCAAGCTTTAATGGTAAAAGTTACTTCTGTTTGGGTTGGGTTCAATTAAGTTATAAATCTCAGAAATCGGTGAAAACCTAACCCAACCTGTCACCATGAGATCCTGCATAAAACTGAAAAAGTAACTGTAACTCCAATGGGAAGATCCAAGGAGAAAAAAAGATATTTTGGACATTCTCTGAATTGTTGATATAAGCAAATTTCGGACATTCACGGTAACGCAGTAACTAAATGTTGTCTTTGTTTCATCAGTTTTTGCATCCTTTACCTCCTAAGAAATTTGTTACTCCTAACAGGAAAAACGCGTTCCTCGTAATGTAACAAGACGTCTATTAGTTTGTTTGATATTTGGTTAAAATTGGATATATTTGCAGACAACCTGTCTGATTCATGCTTTTTGCAACGACATCCCTCTGGTTCTTTTACCTGCTCTTGGGAATGTACGGTTGATCTTATAGACGCAACAATAATCACTTCTTTATGCTGTGTCCGTTTGAAAAGGAAGGCATAAAAGAAATAGATGTAAGGCAACTTACAAATATTGTCTTTCTTTTTCTAGCAGTTAATAATTGATGTGAGATATATTTCTTATATGTATGTAACAATAATGGATATTTGTGCAAAATTTCAGGGGTGTAATTAGCCATGGGGCAGAGGGGTGGAGGAACTGTCAACTCTCTCACCCCAGTTTGTCCTCCAGGTGAAATTTAGTAGGTTCTTTTCTGTTATAGTGACTATGCATATAGAAGCTAAGTAGAACCGGTTTTTTCATTAGTTTTTTGACAAGTAACAGAATAGATGGGAAATATATAATTTGGGCTATATATTTGCACAAGAGGTGGTTGGGGTATAATTTTTTGACAGTGTGAAGTTAGAAAACAACTCTCACTGTGTAATATGTAAAATAATTATACCTAACATATTTTGGATGCTCACCCGCTATACTTTACCCCCCATCCCCCCGAATTTGCAAATACATAGCTCAAATTTGTTTCTAAAGTATTATATTTGCATCATATTTTGAGCTATTTTATTAGGATTAGTCAGAGAAACGGACTTTACTTAGCTTCTATATAGATATGCGCCATAACAGAGAAGTACCATTTAGTTTCTTAAAAAATCATGTCGAAATTAAGATAAACCCGTCTAGATAAAGCATCCAGAGAAACATGACATAGTTTTCTTTAGTATATTTTTGCCGTTATGGTACTATATGGCTCATTTTTCATTTTTCACTGTCATTTTCACTTGATTAGGGAAAATTAGCTCAAGCCCAACCCCCCTTCTCTCCCTGGATTTTGGCAAACTTACGCAACTGAATTTTGGTTTCAGATGGGTCACTTATAAACAGACTGTACAGCTATTAAATTCGTATCTCTCTCGGGACGTCATTAAAGGGAGGGGATTTGTCCCCTAAATCCCCCCCTCTCCCCTCATATATGTCATTATATTGTCTATCTTCTCCATAATAATCCATATTCTCCTGTTTTACCACTTATACGTCCTTATGAAATTTTAAATGAATCCAATCTTTTTTGTGTTTTTTTATTGTTCCTCCTGCATATCATGCCACAGGATTTGGAGGGGGATATTGTTTTGTTAAGGTTTTAGTTAACATGTGATATTAAATAAAGAAATATATAAAATGAAAAATTTGAAATATACAGAAAAATTTCAAATATAAAATGATAAAATGAAATATATAGAATGAAAAAAGTTTTTTATTTTTTCTAAAAAGTAGAGTTATGAGTCAAACTTTAGCGTAAAGAGCGAGGTGTTGAGGAGGTGACAACCCCTTTCATAAACGGAATAATTTCTGTTCGTTTTAAGTTTTAATTTCGCTCCTTACTTGCAGTTAAAAAACTTGTTTTTTTTTTATATTTAATTTTACAATAAAGCTATTACAGTTAAGTAGGAAGATCCAATATAACAAAAACAGTAAACAAATTGGAGTAATTCCTGCAATTTTAGGATCAATACTGGGTTATACAAAATAATGCTGTTTTATTTATGAATGGGACTGTAAAGACCAGAGTGGAAAACTATATGTGTTCGAAAAGCAGATTTAAAGATATAATTTTTCTCCAGGATAAAAAA
>NC_088877.1:21379053-21463999 GCF_032884065.1 Artemia franciscana
CTATATTCGTAATTTTTTATTACGTATATGAGAGGGTTCGCCCACTCGTCAATACCTCGCTCTTTACACTAAAGCTTAAATTTTTCCCCTGAATCACAAAGGCCGTAGAATAAATAGTTGAAATTACTAAAAATACTTATACGTAAAAATATACGTAAAAACACGTAAAGAGCGAGATATTAGGAGGAGGTGGACTCCTTATATGCGTAATATTTTCTGTTCGTTTTAAGTTTTAATGCTACTCCTTACTTTCAGTTGAAAAAACTTTCATATTTATTTTTCATTGTTTTTTTCAAATAACACTTGGAGATGCTCTACCCCCTTCATGGAAATCTTCTTCCCCATGACAAATTCCTCCATGGAAAGTTTCCCCTTCATAACCCCCTCTTTCCAACCCGTCCTCCTAACCAAACAATCCCCCTGAAAACGTCTGTACACTTCCCAATAACCATTACTATGTGCAAACACTGGCCAAACTTTGCAACTTGCAGTCCCTACCCCGGGGACTGTGGGGGAGTAAGTCGTCCCCAAAGACATAGTTATAAGGTTTTTCGACCATGCTGAATAAAATGGCCATCTCAGAATTTTGATCCTGTGACTTTGGGAAAAACGAGCGTGGGAGGGGGCATAGGTCCCCTCCAATTTTTTTGTCACTTAAAAAGAGCACTAGAACTTTTAATTTCCGTTCGAATGAGCCCTCTTTCAAAATTCTAGGACCACTGGGTCGATACGATCACCTCTGAGAATAAAAAAACAAACAAACAAATAAATACGCATACGTGATTTGTCTTCTGGCAAAAAATGAAAAAATTCCACATTTTTGTAGATAGGAGCTGTGGAACTTGATACGCTGAATCTGATGATGGGATTTTCGTAAAGAATTTATGACTTTTAGGGGGTTTTCCCCCTTTTTTTCTAAAATAGGGCACATTTTCTCAGGCCCTTAACTTTTGATGGGTAGGACTAAACTTTGTGAAACTTATATATTAAAATCAGCATTAAAATGCAATTCTTTTGATGTAACTATTGATATCAAAATTCTGTTTTTTAGAGTTTTGGTTGCTATTGAGCCGGGTCGCTCCTTACTACAGTTCGTTACCACGAACTGTTTGATATGTGTTTGATGTACAACTTTTCTTCCAATTTTGTTTGCTATTATCCCAGGCTGATCCTTAAGTACAGTTCGTTATCGTTATCACGACGTTTCTACTTTTTTTTTTGTTACGACAGGTTTAAAAAGATACTTTAAAGCAAACAAATAAGTGTTGGTCCTATTGGAGATTTAGAAAAATTTAATTTTTTTAAATAATTTCAAACAGATAATTTTAAAATAATTCATTTAAATCTTTGAGTATTGCCTCAAGGCCCTTAGAACAGTCAGAACATTGCCTTAGAAAAACGTTTACACAAAGAAAGCCTTACACATATGACGCTGTGGACACGTCTATAAGAAAAAAAAATGATCATATTGATCAATAATAGAACTTTGAATAAAATTAAATAAAAAAAACTAGTTTTTTTTTTAACTGAAAGTAAGAAGCCACATTAAAACTTAAAACGAACAGAAATTACTCCGTGTATGAAAGAGGCTGCTCCTTTCTCAACGCCCCGCTCTTTACGCTAAAGTTTGACTCTTTCTCTCAATTCTACTTTATTAAACAGTAAAAAAAAACTTTAGCTTAAAGAGCGGGGCGTTGAGAAGGGAGCAGCCCCTTTCATACACGGAGTAATTTCTGTTCGTTTTAAGTTTTAATGTGGCTCCTTACTTTCAGTTAAAAAAAAAGAAAGGCAAACCTAAATTGATTTAAAAGCAAGAGTACCTGCAAAGAGGTCTTTCAGAGAAAAGCAAAGAGATCCAAAATTAAAACCAAAGATGAAAAAAATAAAGCCTTTTAATGATTCAAATTTAGAAGGTCCATAAAAAACTACCATCTGCAAGACTGAAAGAATAAACGAAACCCAAAACGAATCAAATCTAAAACATATAATAACACAGAAAGTGCATATAAAAATACTAATACTGATGATTAAATAAATTTTAAAACGCATGGAGATTAAAGTATATATTCAAGTCAAGTAATGTATATTCAAATCTAAGTGTTTATTTTTTTTATTTTTTTTTTTAAGAGGAATTAGAACAGTTTATATTGTTTTTATTTCTTAGTAATTAGTAGTGCCGTTATACAAGAAGGATCGGTTGGATGAGTTAGAAAATAAAACTTTAGATGTTAATGAGATTTAGATTGTAAAATTGCTCAAGATAGTGTTGGTAAATGCCCTGCGCCAGTAAGAAAAAGTCAGTATATCACAATTGATTTTCCGATACAGAAAAAAATTGAGAGTTTTCGTGTGTCTGAATGGAAATGCCACATTACGTCGTCGTCTAAGAATATTGAATTTTTTTGTCGATTATGAATAGTAGTATTGATGAATTGTGTATTTGTGAAACGTTTTTGCCCATGGACAGTTGTCTCTCGTCTTACGTTTTTCCAGGATATCAACTGATTTCAAAGGTGAGAAATCAGATGAGACAAGGAGCTTTGTCTTTTTTGGTGAAAAATGTAATACAATTTGAAGAGAGGGATGATTTATGCCTTTGGATTGAAGATAAGGCTTAATTTTTTCTGTGAAAATTGCAATTCGTAAGGATAAAAAGATAGAAATTTGTTTGGTTTATAAACCACCTAGTACTCCCTCGGTTGAGTTCCTTGATTTATTTGATGATTATTTATGTACTATCGTCTGAAAAAAACATGATTGTATAATCATGGGCGATTTTAATTTTGATTTGTTATGTTTGAATAGTTATAATTTAGATTTTTTAAAACTTGATGTTATCCATCTGGGATCTGATCAATCTCCCTGTTACATGTATGATAAAGCAACGGAGCCTGAATTATGAAAAGACTAGGTGTAAACTTAAAAGAGATCTTTGGCCGCCAAATTTACGCAAGTTCCCCGAACAAATAAGCGTAGGGCCTACTGTCGTGGAAGAAAGTGTATGATAATTTTCTTGGAATAAATACCCCATATTATAGCCTACTTGCCCCTTGAAGCCTACTAGGAAAAAAGAATCAGATATCCCCCGAAAACCCTGGATTGATGATGAAGCTGTTAAAGCTATAAATGCTCGGAACGCTTGGTTCTTGAAATGATCTGGATTTATGGTTAAAGATGTCGGTGTTGATATTTGGAACTCAATTGCAGTGTTAGGTAGTCTGAAAAACTTATGTTATTTAAAGGAAGAATGAAAAGGTATTTTTTAGATAGTTTGTAAATTATGGTAGTTAAAATTTATCCCTCTTTTTTTTTTTTTTTTTTCTTTTTTTTTTAGATGAGAGACAGCTGTTATGAGATTACATAGTTTTTCGTCTGTTTTTTTTTCTTTTTATGTATTTCTTTATTCTTGAATGGATGAGTTATCATTTATTTGTTCTTGTTTTGCTGCAAAACAAGGGCATTATAGGTCCCTAAGCTGAGCAGCGTAATGCGTATTGTAGTATAATTTATGTAATCTTTTTTTGGTTGAAATAAATGCATACCTACCTACCTTAAGTCAAACTTAAAACGAAACAGAAATTATTACCAACAGGATTCTGGCAACTAAGCATTAAGTTTTTTGAACATTTCGCACTTTGTTAAAGCAGAGCATTTCTTATTCTTTCCTTTAGATTTTAAGATGAAAAAAATCCGTTAAATAAAATACGGAACCTTGATTTGTAGAAATTTCCAGAAATTAAAATCATTATGCAAATTTTAGTAAACATCCAAAATTTTGTTTTTAGTAATTTTAGTTTTACTTTTCGTTAAAATGTTGACGAACTAAATACATTGTCCAAAATCCATACAGTTCTCGATAAACAAAAACTCCGAAACAACCCTTAAAAATTCTACACAGAGCCGTGTGAAAGAAGGCGGGGGCAACCGAGGCTGCTCACCCGGGTACCATGGCAGAGCTTGGCAGTGGAAGTTGCAGCTAGGGGGGGGGGGGCTACCCACTTTGATTTAATTTTTCATTTTGATTCGGAATGATCACTTTAAAGAAGCTTGTACAAGGACAGATAAAGATGTAAAAATAACTTTTCAAGCCATTAACAATTTTAGTAATTTCACTTACTGTTACTGGCTCTAGAAACATAGACTTAACACAAGACGGCCTGAGGTAAGATCTAAAGTCCGGCTTATGTCGAGATACAGTAACGGTGGAAGCAATATCCTTACCAATTCTACCGAAGAATGAAGTGAATGCTTCTTGGATATTATGCTCACCTTCTACATCTTAACCACCAATGACTAGACTCAAAGGTAAAGAGCTAGATTGAGAACGGGTTTAAGCACAGACTTTATTACCTTCCAAGTTTTACGAATATTATTGCCACACTCAGCAAAATTATTTAGATAATATAAAGATTTGGCTTTCCTTCACAAGGAATTATATATATTCTGGTAAAACTTGAATTGAAAAAAACGAATAGCACTCGCTCAAAGTATAGTACATTTATAAGACATCCAGAGATTATTTTTTCTTCTCTAGCTTTTGAGAAGTCCGGATGTCATCCAAAAGTTTAGGGTGACAATTCTTTTAGACCTACGATTTGAAGGCGCTACTTTACAAATGCTAAGAATAGCCTCTTTTACGGTTCCATAAAAAGGCTCAAATAAACAAGAAAAAGCCCTTATCATTATCAAACAAGATCCACGAACTTTCCGCCAATTTAGACCCAAGAAGAGGCAACTTTTTCTCACCAAACCTTATAGAAGAGGCAACTCATGAGCCCGGTCATTCTTACCCTGTTTAAAACTGAACCGAGAATATATTAGAAAATTATCGGAGATATCACCAACTAAAATTGACATTTCCTTCAAGCTAAGGGTAGCGAAGATATTGTCAATAAAAGAAGCTATAACACTAGTTAGTCATTTGGAGATGGATGTAATTGGTAGAGTTCCTGCGTCGAGCATGGCTGAAAGAAAATCAACTGAAGCTGAAGAATTTGAATCAGTCAAATTTATGGTAAAGTTACCCATTGTGATTAGACTGACACGGACGTTTCAGTATTTTGTCAAGTATTTTCTCAAGATTCCGGAGAAACATTGAAACCGCACCACAAGGAGAGCGATCAATATTGCCTATGATTAGATCAATACCATTAGATCTAATTTCTATAAATTGTGACTCAAAAATACCTTCAAAATTACTTGATAAGTCATCCCGCAAGCAGTAATACAAATTACTAGATATATTCATAGCAAGTCCCCCTTTAGCCATGTTGCCACAGTTTACATGTTCCATTTTTTAACCATGGATATCCAATAGCGTTTCAAGCAGTTCGTGGTAACGAACTGTAGTAAGAAACGACCCGGCTCAATAGTAAACGAAACTCTAAAAAACGGAATTTTGACGGTAAATGATACATCGAAAGAATCGAATTTTTATTATGATTTTAAATATATAAGTTTCATCAAATTTAGTGTTTGTCATCAAAAGTTACGGGCCTGAGAAAATTTGCCTTATTTTGGAAAATAGGGTAAACACCCCTTAAAAGTCATAGAATCTTAACGAAAATCACACCATCTGATTAGGCGTATCAGAGAATCCTATAACAAAAATTCTCCTATAGCTCCTATCTACAAAAATGTGGAATTTCGTATTTTTTGCCAGAAGAAAGATCACGGGTGCATGTTTTTTTCCAGGGGCCATCGTATTGACCGAGTGGTCCTAGAATGCCGCAAGAGGGCTCATTCTAACGGAAATGAAAAGTTCTAGTGCCCTTTTTAAGTGACCCAAAAAAGTTGGAGGGAACCTAGACTCCCTCCCACGCTCGTCTTTTTCTCAAAGTCAACGGATCAAAATTTAGAGATAGCTATTTTGTTCCACATATTCTAAAACTATAATAACTATGTCTTTGGGGATGACTTACTCCCCAGCAGTCCCTGGGGGATGGGCTGCAAATTACAAACTTTGACCAGTGTTTACATGCAGTAGGCTAATAGTTATTGGGAAGTGTAAAGACGTTTTCAGGGTGATTTTTTTGGTTTGGGGTGGGGTTGAGGGAGGGGGCTGTGTGGGAAGATCTTTCCTTGGAGGAATATGTCATGGAGGAAGACAACTTCAATGAAAATAGCGCGGGATTTTCTAGCATTATCATAAAAAAATGAAAAAATGAACGGCCTTTCTGATTCAGGGGTCATTCTTAAAGGATTGGGACAAAACTTAAGATTTAGTGTAAAGAGCGAGGTATTAACAAGGGGACAAACCCCCTCATATACATAATAAAAAATAAGAATATAAAAGTTTGTTGCGTAAGTTAATTCTTAAGTTACATATATTTTTTACTAATAAAAACGTTCGTTAAAAATTAAAAAGTTCTAGTTGCCTTTTTAAGTAACCGAAAAATTGGAGGGAAACTAAGCCTGCTTCCTCACTCTTTATTTCTCAAAATCATTTGATCAAAAATAAGAGAAAGCCATTTAGCAAAAAAAAAAGAATTAATATACGGTTTTTATTTTAATAATTTGTGTGTGGAGAGCCAAAGCCAAAAAAGTTTTAATTCAAAAACGTTTAGAAATTAAACAAAAAAACTAGTTTTTTCTTAACTGAAAGTAAGGAGCGACATTAAAACTTAAAACGAACAGAAATTACTCCGTATATGAAATGGGTTGTCACCTGTGCAATCCCTCGCTATTTACGCTAAAGTTTGACTCTTTGTCACAATTCTAATTTTTAAAACAATTAAGAACTTTAGCGTAAAGAGTGAGGCGTTGAGGAGGGGACAACACATTTCAAAAAGGGAGTAATTTCTGTTCGTTTTAAGTTTTAATGTCGCTTCTTACTTTCAGTTTAAAAAACTAGCTTTTTTATTTAATCAATACCAGAATCCAAAAACGTCTCGCATAAACCAACAACATCAGGCTTTCTATCCAAAAAAGTTTGTCTTAAATTATCTATTGACGAGGAGAGAACACGAATATTCAGCTGAAGTGCAGTCAGAGAATAAACTCCTTTGGTTACCTCCTCTCCCCCAAAATCCAAGACATACTTACTTTTACAAATAGGGTTTGTATTTATCGGATTTTGATTAGCCTGGCCCACTCCTACTCTAAAATACAGGTAACTACCAACGGCACTAGAGACCAAAAGGTGCCTGGGTGACAGATGGGAGCAGTGTTTCCAACTGGTTACCTTTCATTCAAAATGAGAAATTCCTATGCGCCTGAACAAAATGGCATAAAAAGGGCTAAAAGTTGACACAATTTAGAAATTTGAACATAAGATGGCAAAACAAAACACAGTCTGTAAGTTTAAAACATAAAATGAAAGATTCCCTAAATGACCATTTTGTTAATAAAAAAAAATGTATTTTTAACATCCTGGTTTTGTCAGTAATGTTGTAAGTAAAGAAGTTTCTCCAAAGTAAGGGATTTACATCTTTATATGAGTTTCATGCTTATACAAAAGTCGTTTTGCCAATTTTTTATGGATTTTTTTCGCTTTCATTGTATTTGATCTTAACTGGCCACTGAAAGAGATTTACAAAGGGCCTTTTTCTTATAACTGGTAAAATTTCTTGTTTTTGAGATTTCATTATTGAAACATTTTAGCTAAACATGACGTATTTTAGGATATTCCGTGGTCTTAAGAGAACACGTAAAAATATAAAAGAAACCAAAAATTTTCTGGATTAGCAAGGCAATGCGAAAAAATGCAGAATTTATTTAATCATCCAACAAGCTAAGGCCAAGCTTGGCCAAAATGTGCTTATTTTTTAAGAGTTAATAAAAAAAAAACTATTTTTTTAACTGAAAGTAAGGAGCGACATTAAAACTTAAAACACACAGAAATTACTCTGTATATGAAAGGGGCTGTTCCCTCCTAAATGCCCTGCTCCATGCGTTAAAGTTTGACTCTTTCTCTCAAATCTACTTTCTAAAACAGTAAAATACTTTAGCGTAAAGAGCGGGGCGTTGAGGAGGGAACAGCCCCTTTCATATACGGAGTAATTTTTTTTTGGCTAAATGGATCATAGTTCTCATAGTTTTGATTTTAAGAAAAAAGGAGCGGGGGAGTAGGCCTAGTTACCCTCCGATTTTTCCGTTACTTAAAAAGGTAACTAGAACTTTTAATTTTGTGAAAGTTTTTATTAGTAAAATGTAACTTACAATATATGTAACGAGTTACAATATATGTATAGTTACAATATATGTAACTTACAATTTACCTTACGCAACGAACTTCTAAATTCGTATGTTTTATTAAGTATATGAGGGGGTTTGCCCCCTCGTCAATACCTCGCTCTTTACACTAAAGCTTAAATTTTGTCCCAATTCCTTAAGAATGACCCCTGAATCACAAAGGTCGTAAAATAAATTATAAAAATTAATAAAATTACTTTAAGCGTAAACAGCGAGGTATTAGGAGGAGGTGAACCCCTCATATGCGTAATAGTTTCTGTTCGTTTTAAGTTTTAATGCTGCTCCTTACTTTCAGTTGAAGAAACTTTTTCATAGTTATTTTTTCATTGCTCTTTAAAAAAATGCTAAGAAATCCTGTGCCCCCTTCATGAAAATTCTCTTCCCCCATCACAAAATCCTCCATCGAAATTTCCCCCACATAATCCCCTCCCCTCAAACCCTCTCCCCCAACCGAAAAAATCCCCCCGGAAGTGTCTGTACATTTCTCAATAGCAATTAATATGTGTAAACACTGGTCAAAGTTTCTAACTTGCAGCCCCTCCCATGGGGACTTTGGGGTAGTAAGTTGTCCTCAAATACGTAGCTCTTAGGTTTTTGACTATGCAGAATAAAATGGCCATCTCATAATTTTGGTCCTTCTTGTTTCTTCTATTTGTTTCTTCTTCTTCTATTCCATTTTCTTCTATTTGTTCTTGTTTCTTCTATTATTTTAGGAATAGAAGAAGTGTTTCTTCTATTTCCTAAAGGAGGCAAATTTTCTCAGGCTCGTAACTTTTGATGGGTAAGACTAAACTTGATGAAATTTATATATTTAAAATCTGCCTTAAAATGCAATTCGTTTGATGTAACTATTTGTATCAAAATTTAGTTTTTAGAGTTTCGGTTACCATTGAGCTGGGTTGCTCCTTACTACAGTTCGTTAACACAAACTGCGTAAAAACACGTAAAATAGAAAAATCTGAAATATTTCTCGATTTGCAACGCAATACGAAAACAATGCAGAATTTGTATACTCATTCAAATTTACATACATACTCATTCATTGACATATTGTAGAACCAGTTTCTTGCGATAGTTTCTTTCAGCTTAGAATAAGACAAGACAGAGACAAGTGATAGAAAACATGAGAAATAGATAAATTAGGTTGTATATTTGCACATTTGTGAGGTGGGGTAAACTATTTGGACAGTATGACGTTAGAAAACAATTCTATACTTTACCCTCACCTCTTCTAATTTGCAAATATATAGCTCAATTTTATTTCTAAAGTAATATATTTTCATTCTGCTTAGGTATATTTCATTAGGTTAATACCTAACTTAACTTCTTGAGTGTTGTCGCTATAATAGATAAGTAGCCTACCCTGAATAATCCTATCACTATAATTTCATTGATTGACTGAGGAGATGGTGCTCCCTTAGCAAGTACGGCAGTGTCAATAAGAGGTGGGGGAGTGATTGAAATTTTAGCCATAATTAGACAAAGGTGTTTCCGTCATAAACCCTTTTTGGGCAACATAATTTAAACAAATTTAAATACCCCCGTACCTCAAGGTTTTAATAGCTTTTTGCAACTTGATAAAATCCTTACTAACCTAAACTAACCTTATTATAAATAATTTTAGCACTGAGAAAATGTAGTATTATTTTGTCGGAAACGACGTATAACTCGTACTTTAATTGAAAATTTGTCATTTTTAAGAGCTTAAAAAGTGCTTAAATTTGAATTTGTGGTAGAAGCGATTATAGTATTCGTAAAGAACATAAAAAGGGGCATCAAGTGGTATGTTTACTTTATTGGTAAGTCAGATATATGAACTGTCATATTTTGTGAAAATATGACAGTTTTCAAAGTCAAAAAAGTCAAAAACAGGAAAAAAAATATATTAAAACTCCCCATTACAAAAGAAACAGCTTTTACTTCAACTTTTATTGATACAAACAAACAGGTTTAGTATGCGTCATACTCTGGTCTCTTTCCAACATGAATTCTTTGTTTAGTTTCATACATTTGCTTGATACATTTTGGATGATAGTTAGTGAATGTGGAAAGATTTTGCTTTTTTAGTTGTGAGTTTCTGTTTTGTTATAGACGCAATTGGAATAGACGCAGCTTTGGTTCTTAGTGAAAAGACTACTATTGGGTGTAATGTACAATTAACGGGCTATTCAGGTAGCTAAGAAATAGGCTAAACTTACATCTGTAGGCTAGTCAGAATTGTATCCTGAATCCAGATTTAACCTTCGTTTGCATTGGAAATAAACTTTACCCTATCCGTACCTAGTGTGCAAATATATACCATGAATTGGAGTATTTCTTAGCTAACTAGCCTACAAAGGTAACTACCTATAAAAGCCTATAAAGGTAGCCTATAGTGGTAAGTTTATTTCCAAGTCGCATGAATAGCCTGCTATGGTAACATCGTCGATTTGCGGCTCTCCAGAAGGAATAACTAGGAAGTAAAAGGGGTAGCATTTTAAGATTCGGTAAAATTCTAGTTTAGTGGCCTCTTGCTATCTCGGAAAGGGGTTAGGTTAGGAAAATGAAACTTTGAGGGATGGGTCTACAGGCTAAAGTATGTCCTAGGGTAAATTTATAGCAAACCTTATAACTGGCTTTCATATAAAGTGAATATACCATTCGATGCCTATTTTTAAGCTCTTTACGAATATAATAATCGTTTCTACCGCAAATTCAGATTTAACTACTTTTTAACCTAGCCTAACCCAACCTAACCTAAACTAACCTTATTATAAATAATTTTAGCACTGAGAAAATGTAGTATTATTTTGTCGGAAACGACGTATACCTCGTACTTTAATTGAAAATTTGTCATTTTTAAGAGCTTAAAAAGTGCTTAAATTTGAATTTGTGGTAGAAGCGATTATAGTATTCGTAAAGAACATAAAAAGGGGCATCAAGTGGTATGTTTACTTTATTGGTAAGTCAGATATATGAACTGTCATATTTTGTGAAAATTCGTCATTTATGAGAGCTAAAAAGTGCTTAAATTTGAATTTGTGGTAGAAGGGATTATTATATTCGTAAAGAGCGTAAAAAAAGACATGGAGTTGTATATTCACTTTATACGAAAGCCAGTTATATAGTTTGCTATAAATTAACCTGTCCCGGGAAGGTATTTTAAAGTACCTACCTCCTCTCCCTCTAGAGGATCCTGACCTTTGATGACCTTTAGAAATTTGTGTGTTATAAAAGTAAAACCTTGCAAAATAGATCTTCTGCTTGAATGTAGTACAACAAGATTGGGTAAAATTCTAGTTCATTGACTTCTTGCTATCTCAGAAAGGGTTTAGGTTAGGAAAACGAAACTTTCAGGGATGAATCTACAGACTAAAGTATGTCCCGGGAAGGTATTTTAAAGTAACTACCTCCACTCCTTCTCCCTCTAGAGGGCCTTGACCTTTGATGACCTTTAAAAATATGTGTTTTATAAAAGTGAAACCTTGCAAATTGATCTTCTGCATAATTGAAGTACAATAAAGTTGTTTTCAGCTTCATAGCTGTGCTCAATTCTATTTTATAAGGTTTTAAAGATATGCAAAAACATTTCCTAAATTTTGAAAAAACAACAACATTGATGTTTTTCATTGATATGGTAATGAAACATTACCGAAATAAACTTTACCCCATCCCTACCTAATGTGCAAATATATACCGTGAATAGGAATATTTTTTAGGTACCTGGCCTACAAAGGTAACTACCTATAAAAGCCTATAAAGGTAGCTTATGGTGGTAAGTTTACTTCTTAGTCACATGAATAGCCCTTTATGGTAACATTGTCGATTTGCGGCTCCCTAGAAGGAATAACTAGGAAGTGAAAGGTGTTTTTTATGTTTAAATTCCCTTTTGTGACAATCAACTCCCCTGTGAATATTATAGAAGAAGTTATATTTACCAAAAATTGTTTAGAATCTTAAATAGAGATTTTAGCCTACAAATGGGGGTATCGAGAAGGGAAAGTATTAGGAAAACAATTCATACTGTATAATATGCAGATACTCTTTAGTTAAAACATTTGAAGGTGCTTCTACTATGCTTTACCCTAACCAAAACTGTTCAAGGGGGGACGGGACTGGGGCAGTTGCTCCGAGTGCCGTGGAGGGCGTTCCGGCTGGGGAGTTGACTATTTTGATCTAATTTTTCACTTCGATTCGGTTTTATTTTGCTTAATTTTAAACTGGGAAGGAGGGAAAGGGGGCTGTAATTAATTTTTCCTCAGGCACCATCAACTCTAGCAACAGCTCAACCCCCTCTTTTCCATAATGCGCAAATATTTAACGTAAATTATAGCCTAGGTAATTTACCTTGAGAACTGGAGAGAAGAAAATATGTTAAGAAAAAAATTCTTGCTTTATAACATGCAGAATAATCATAGCTAACACATTTCGCATGCAGACCCGCTATACTTACCCCCCCCCCTCCCCCTAAAGTGCGATCATATAGCCCAAATTATATATTTTCAATGCATTTTCCCATGCGTAACTTGTTCTTCCGGTTTTTGATTCAATTTAAATTAACTCGGGTTGAAACAAAGCGAAACGCATTGCAAGAATTGCGTATTATGAAGCAAGAATTGTTTCACTATGATTAACTCAACTTCATTTCTTGGGAGCGGTGGCTATAAGACACAAGTACTATTTAATTTATAATTAGGATGTTTGTTCATCCGCTGAAAACGGGCCTCGGAAAGTAGCCCATGGACCAATAGGAACTGTTTTTCAAGATTACTAAAGCAATATGGCCTATACCATTATTATCATAGGCAGCCCAATAGTGCAGCTTAAGGGGTAATGTTTTTATAAATGAACTATTCGGGTAGCTAAGAAGTAAACTTACCTCTTTAGTCAGCACTGCATCCTAAATCCAAGTTTAACATTCGTTTACATCGAAAATAAACTTCACCCCACTCCTATATATACCAATTCAGGGTGTATACTTGTACATTAAGGGTGAGGGTAAAGTCCATTTCCAATGCAAATGAATATCAAATTTGGATTTATGATGTAATTCAGACTGTAGAGGCAAGTTTATTTCTTAGTTAAATGAATAGTCCTTTAACAGACGTTATCCATGTAAAGAGAAGTGTGGGTAGGCCTGCAACGTGTTGTTTATTATTTTTTTTTAGACTAGGGCTTTTCGTATAGAAGGATTTTCGCAGAAACCTTTAAAGGAGTTCAGTCAATTCGAAATTGAAAGTCCCTTTTGATTGTCGTGTTATTGGAGGACACTAGTCCCCCCTCCCACGCCCAATATTGCTCCAACCACACCCAATCAAAATTTTGATATAGCTATTTTGTTCAACTTTGTTGAAAGGTCCGGAAATTATGTCTTGTTGGATGACAATCCCTCCCTCCTATAGCCCTCAGGACAAGAGTGTTAAGTTATTCCCCTGGGGTGTATAATTTCTTAGAAAAGAAAGTTTTATAAACTTTGAAGGGGACTCGCTGAATTGGAAATCAGAAATTTTAGTGTCCTTTCTAAGAGTCAAAGCGATGGGAGGCCAGCTATTCCCCTCCCTTCACGTCGTATTTTTCCCAAATGAATCCGATAGAAATTTTGAAATAGCTGCTTGTTCCAAAAAATGTCCAAAGATCACATTGCTAGGTCTTTGGGATTGACACTACCTTCCAGAGTCTGGGGGGCAAGGGTTATCCTGGGGTTATAAGGCTTTTTTTGGAAGGGATGATTGTGTAAACTTCAGAGGAGGTTCATTGGATTGCAAATGTATAGTTCTATTTCCCTTTAAAGGGCAAAAAATGAGGGAGGGTAAATAGCTCCCCTCCTTGAGACTCTATATTCCCCAAAAAAATCTGATCAAAAGTGTGAGATAGACGTTTGTTCACAATCAAACAGTTCGGGGTGACGAACTGTAGTAAGGAGTGACCCGGCTCAATGGTAACCAAAACTCTAAAAAATATAATTTTGATACCAATAGCTACATCAAATGAATCGCATTTTAATGCTGATTTTAAATATATTAGTTTCATCAAGTTTAGTATTACCCATCAAAAGTACGAACCTGAGAAAATTTGCCTCATTTTAGAAAAATGGGGGGAAACAGCCCCTAAAAACTATACAATCTTAACGAAAATCACACTATCAGATTAAGCGTATCAGAGTACTCTGTAATAGAAGTTTCAAGCTCCTATCTACAAAAATGTGGAATTTCGCATTTTTTGCCAGAAGACAAATCACGGATGCCTGTTTATTCATTTTTTTTCCTGAGGGTGATCGTACTGATTCAGAGGTCCTAGAATGTCTCGATAGGGCTCATTATAACGAAAATTGAAAGTTTTACGGCCCTTTTTGAGTGACCAAAAAATTGGAGGGCACCTAGGGATTACGAATTTCTCGTAAATCCAGGAGCACCGGGCATTTCAGGAGAAAATGATCCAAGCTTTCATCTTCATCCTAACCTAACCTAACGGGGACACCAAGAGGGGATAACCGAAGGGGACAAACATACCGCCTATCAGGACCAACTATCATTTTTTTCGTCATACGTTTTTTTGCCTGTTCTGGACTGGAAGACAATTCGCCCTAAGCTAAATCCAACAACGTAGAATCATGGCCGGCAAATTAAATTTAAAATAAACCTCCTCTCCTAAAGTAGGCTTTGCCTGATTATAATGTTGTAGAGTTGTAGAATCTAAAACCAGCCCTTGCCAATGCTGAATTTTCTGACTCTCTAATATAAATTATCGTTACTTTTTCTTTTTTTTGATCAATTGAAAATTCGGAAAATTAACTTCAATATTAAAAAAAAAAAAAAAAAAAACTATTCCACCAGTAGAACTGACAGGCTGGGAAAAATGCCACTGTGCCTGATTTATTCTGTCGTATTTATTTTTAACGGACCTAATTATTTAGTTTTTTTTTTTTGGGGGGGGGGGGGCGGGGTTAATGGTTTGACTGGAACCTCACCTGTAAATGAGTACATGAAGAAATCTGCGGAAGGTAAACAGGAAGGGTTTTCGAAAACACAGGATGGTTGGCCCCCCACCCCCATTGCACTTCCGGGCTGAAGGTTCAAGAAACAGAGAAGAACACCACCGGTAGGGACTGTATAAACTCCAATGGTGTATTCTTTATCTTTTTCTTTACCTACCTTATTTATTTTGGATGGGCAAGTTAAGACAAGGAGGGAAACTAGAAATTCATAAAACGGGAGAACCTTATTTCTCATTTTCATAGTTTGATAATAGTTCGGAGTTTTCCTAGAAAGGGGGGGGGGCATCCTTGGCCGCAACCGGTGGAACTCTCCTTTTAGATGAGCCCGCCCGGAAATGCTCCTTTAAGTGAGCCCGCCGGACTAATCGTGTTTCAAACCATAAGTTTTAGAGAATATTGGATTTGATACTGCTTTAAATTGTTAGAATGAGAGAAAAGTTGAGATGGCTAGGACACGTGCTACGAATGAAAAATGGCTGACAATCAAATATTCTACTTTTCAGCCAACTATCCAGGGCCAAACGGAATGCAAGTCGTCTCCAAATTAGGCAGCCGAATTCATTTGGGAGGCTTTAAGGGAAACTAGAAATTCTAGGAATTGTGTAAAGAGGTTGGCTCTAGACATGTTGGTAGGGAGGAGAAGCGTGCCTAGCTATGCTGGTGTTAGGCAGCTTGGTGCCGCAGGGAGTTTTAGTAGTTGTAGAGAATCCACAAAAAGTAGTGATTCAAAAAGTCTTCACACCTAACAGTCTCCTTTTGTTTGCATCTACATAGAGACTCGGAACTTCGATCTTTCTTTTCCAGAAGAAAGGGTAGTCATTGTAGTAAACTTGTTACGGTGACTGTCTGAAATTCCTATTTCTCTGCTTGGATTCAATTAGCTTTGCGAATCTGCATTTTCAAGCTTTGATTGTAAAAGTTAGATTAGGTTAAATTAAGTTATAAATCTTAGAAATAGGTTAAAAATCTATCCTAGATAAACCTGTCACCATAAAACCTTGCATAAAACTTAAAAAAGTAGATTGGAAACGCTGAATAAAAGCAAAAAGAAAATGTATGTCGGATATTCACCGGTGAATGTCGACATTCAACAACGGTGGATATTCACATTGACACAGTAGCCAAATGTTTCCTGGATTTCATCAGTTTTTGCATCCTTTACCTCCTTAGAAATTTGTTACCCCCACAAGCAACGACGCGTTCCTCATCGTGCTACAATACGCCTCTTAATTAGTTGAATTTTTGGTTAAAAATGAATTTATTTGCAGACAGCCTGTCTGATTCTTGCTTTTTGTGAAGACGTGGTTCCGGTTCCATTACCTGCCCTACGCGGGGAAACTATACGGCTGGGGGTAGAGTGCTAATTTTTCGCAAATTTTGGTCTTCTAACCCGTCTTTTTGCGAGTCTTCCGTCTAAAAGTACACACAAAGTCTCTCTGGCTATTTGTTTTCAGCAAGATATATCGGTAAATTCATTTTGCATATAGTTAGGGACTGCGTGTCAGTCTTTTAGGAGGGTGTGAGTAGTATGTAACTGTGACAGCGGAGATTATCAAATTTTGAAAATGTATCTGATGGGTAATCTAACTGTATACTTGTTTTGTTTTCTGATTTTTTTTTTCATCACCATAGAATCCTCACCGTAATATAAAAGAAGCGCAACTTCAAAAAAGGAAGAACAATGTCTATAAAACCTGGCAGTTGGATGTTATTTAGGAGAGAAGAAGAGACACAATGACACTCAATTTGATACTAATGGCTAATGACGAAGTAGGATACAAGGTAGTAGACACTAATCTGTTAAATATATTGTATTATTTCTTAGATAATGGCTGAGGAATATTGGGTCTCTTGGATATAAACAGGGGCATGAGGTTTTTTGGAAACTTGATTGAAGGCTGAATTAAATGTGGTTGACTGGCAATTATCTATTTCTATTTTTTAGAGTTTATTTAGTTGCGTTCTGTGCTATTCTGCCTTTAAAGAGTTTTTTCTTTTGGATTTATGCTAGGGACTAGGGAGAGGCTACCAATTTTGGTGTGACGAGTGTTTAACATATATTTCTTACTTAGAATTTTGTACTTAGAGACTGAGGGCATATTTGCAGGAACTATTCTTGAGTTAAATCCTAATATCGATAAAGGGCGAATTCACCGTTTTTCCTTGAGTTAACTGACGCTATTTGATTTCAAGACCCCCTCTCTCTAACGCATAGAAATCTCAAAAGCCACCCATTAAAACTAAAATTTAAAACAACTAGTATAATAGCTCTTGGGAATTTGCAATTACTAGCGTAATCGTTTATTCCCTTTTTTTCTTTCAGTCAGGAAAATTATACATTTAATAAAAGAAATATCGTTTTGCTGATAGAAATTTAAAGGATAATTTCAAGTAGGGGAATCGAAAGGGGACATAAACTGAGTTCGTTACATTAGTAATAATTTTAAAATGTGATAATGTATCTGCTCATTTACAGATAGTCGATCAGTTAGAGCTGAATAATGTAGCTTTGCTTAAGGTTCAAATTTTCAAATGCTAAAAAAATTTCCGCTCTTGACGCTAAAGTTGCCTTATTGTTTTATTGTAGAGTTGTGAGAAAGAGTCAAACTTCAGCATAAAGAGTGGGGTGTTGAGGAGGGGACAGCCCCTTACAGAATAATTTCTGTTCGTTTTAAGTTTTAATGTTGCTCCTTACTTACAGTTTAAAAAACTGTTTTTATGTTTAATGTCTGAACGTCTTTGAATTAAGGCAGGTTTAGATTTTGTCTCACCATACATGAATAACTAAAACGAAATTTGCACATTAATTTTCCCTTCTTTTTTTAGCTAAATGGCTTTCTCAAAGTTTTGATCGGACGATTTTGATAAAAAGGGGTGTGTGAGGGGTCTAGCTGCCCTCCAGTTTTTTTGGTTACTAAAAAAGGCCACTAGAACTTTTAATTTTATTTACGGGGCGTTTTTATGGCACCTGGTATTAACGGTTAATTTGGAAGAAATAGAAAAAATGAAGTATTTTTAACTTACGAACGGTGTATCAGATCTTAATGAAATTTGATGTTTGGAAGGATATCGTGTCTCAAAGCTCTTATTTCAAATCCCGACTGGATCTGGTGACATTGGGGGGGGGGAGTTGGGAGAGGGAAACCTAAAATCTTGGAAAACACTTAGGGTGGAGGGATCAGGATGAAACTTGGTGGGAAAAATAAGCACAAGTCCTACATACATGATTGACATAACCGGAGCAGATGTGCTCTCTTTGGGTATTTGGGGAATGGGGTGGGGAGGGTTAATTCTGAAAAATTAGAAAAAATGAGGTATTTTTAACTTACGAACGAGTGATCGGATCTCAATGAAATTTGATATTTAGAAGGATAACGTGTCTCAAAGCTTATTTTAAATCCCGACCGGATCTGGTGACATTGGGGGGAGTTTGGGGGTTCCTAAAATCATGGAAAACGCATAGAATGGAGGGATAGGGATGAAACTTGGTAGGAGAAATAAGCAGAAGTCTTAGATACGTGATTGACATAATTGGAACGGATCCACTCTATTTGGAGGAATGTGGGGGGGGAGGGTTAATTCTGAAAAATTAGAAAAAAAGATGTAATTTTAAAGTAAGCACAAGCACTAGATACGTGATTGACATAATTGGAACGGGTCCGTTCTCTTTGGAGGAGTTTGGGGGTGTTAATTTGAAAAAATTAGAAACATTGAGGTATTTTTAACTTAAGAAAGGGTGACAGAATCTTAATGAAATTTGATATTTAGAAGGAATTAATGTCTCAGAGGTCTTATTTCAAATCTCGACCAGATTTGTTGACATTGGGGGGAGTTGGAGGGGGAAATCGAAAATCTTGGAAAACGCTTAGGGTGGAGGAATCTGGATGAAGCTTGGTGGATAGAATAACCAAATGCCGTAGATACGTGATTGACATAACCGTACTGGATTCACTCTCTCTGGGGGAGTTGGGGGAGGGATTCAGTGCTTTGGCGACTTTGGTGCTTCTGGGCGTGCTAGGATGAAAATTGGTAGGCGTATCAGGGAGCTGCAAAAATTGACTTGATAAAATCGTTTTCCCAGATTCGACCATCTGGGGGGCTAAAGGGATAGGAAAAATTAGAAAAAATGAGGTATTTATAATTTACGAGTGGGTGATCAGATCTTAATGAATTTTAATATTTAGAAGGACATCGTGACTCAGAGCTCTTATTTTTAATCCGACCGGCATTAAGCCTCTGATTTTCCTTTTAAACCAATCTATTGATTCTTAGAATTTTGTTAGAGCTCATACCATATGAGCTCTTGGCTCTTAGCTCTTCTAGCCTCGTCACAAGTGCCATATGAGCTCTTAGCTCTTGTTATTAGTAATAAATATATTTTACTTACAAATTAACTTACGTAACGAACTTCTCTATCCGTATATTTTCTTACTTATATGAGAGGGTGTGTCCTCTCGTCAATACCCCGCTCTTTACGCTAAATTTTGAATTTTGTTCCAATTCTTTAAGAATGACTCCTGAATAACAAAGGCCCTTTAATTAGAATAAATAGCTCTTTTAAAAATACTAAAAATACTTTAGCGCAAAGAGCGAGGTATTGAAGAGGGGACCAACCCTCTTTTATTTGAAATAATTTCTTTTCGCTCTAAGTTTTAATATTGTTCCTTACTTTCTGTAGAAAAATCTCTTTTTTCGATTTAATTTCTGATTGTTTTTTTAAATAATGCCGGAAAATCCAGCGCCTCCTTCATGGAAATTCTCTTCTCTCATGATAAATTCCTCAAAGTAGAGATCCTCCCGAGTAACCCCCTCCCTCAATGGAATGAGCGTGGGAGGGGGCCTATTTGTCCTTCATTTTTTGTGGTCACTTAAAAAGCGCACTAAAAGTTTTAAACTCTGTTAGAATGAGCTCTTTTGCAACATTCTTTGACCATTGGGTCGACAGGATCCCCCCTGGAAAAAAAACAACAAACAAACAAAAAACAAATAAATACTGTGATTTTTTCTGGCAAAAAATACAAAATTCCTCAATTTTACAGATAGAAGCTTGAAACCTCTACAGTAGGGTTCTCTGATATGCTGAATCTGACTATGTGCTTTCCATTAAGATTCTGTGAATTCTAGGGTGTTTTTACCTCTTTTACGAAAATAAGGCAAATTTTCTTATACTCATAATTTTTGATGGGTATAATTTAACTTGATGAAACTTGTATATTTAAAATCAGCATTAAAGTCCGATACATTTGATGTATCTATTGGTATCAAAATTCCGTTTTTATAGTCTCGATTACTGTTCAGACGGGTCCCTCCTTACCAAACTTCGTTACCACGATCTGTTTGATAACACTGCTGCGGTTAAGGTAGAATATGAGGTTAGAAGCTGGTTTTGTATTAAATCAGGAGTTCAACGGGGTTGCGTTCTATCACCATTAGTACGAATGATTCTGGAGGACTTTGTCCTAAGGACCAAAGCAAAGGAGTGTGAGAGCACGGAATTATGAGTCCCCTAGACTTTAGCTATGATGATAATTAGCTATGAAGACGGAAATAAAAGTTCCCTAGACTTGATGATGATTTAAGCATCTTAGATGAAAATGTTGGTAAAATAAATGAACTATTAGAGATTTTGCGAGTTCATTTGTGCTAGAATACGTTTAAAAAATTAATTTTACGAAAACTTATATCAATAAAGCAGCCTCACTTACCATGGTAGTATTATTAGTAAAGACAGTGGAAAAGTTTCTAGGAATTTTTACTTAACCACTAATTAGGCTATTTTTTATTTGTATGCCCCGGATAATCTTCTCAATAGTATCTTTATACAACACCGAATTAGGCCTTTAATATCTTCTAACGGCTTAGATTTGTGGCAAACATGTCTTCTTGCTCACTTTCTTTACTTTAAAGCAACTGGATACCGTGTCAATGAGGTCCATTTTAATTTTTTTACCACTTGGTATTATCCAAGTGACATATAGCGATCGCAAATTTTGTCGGTCTGTCTGTCAGTCTTTCCCGGTTTTGATACTTTAGGCACCTCCAGGTAAGCTAGGACGATGAAATTTGGCAGGCGTATCAGGGACCGGACCAGATTAAATTAGAAATAGTCGTTTTCCCGATTCGACCATCTGGGGGGGGGATTGGGGGCCGGATAATTCGGAAAAATTGGAAAAAGTGAGGTATTTTTAACTTACGAAGGAGTCATCGGATCTTAATGAAATTTGAATTTTTGAAGGATATTGTGTCTCAGAGCTCTTATTTTAAATCCCGACTGGATCCTATGACATTGGGGGGAATTGAGGGGGGGCACCTAAAATCTTGGAAAACGCTTAGAGTGGACGGATCGGGATGTGACTGACAACCGGACCGGATCCGCTCTCTTTTTTGGAGTTTGGGGAGGAGTAATTCGGGAAATTAGTCCTAGATACGTAATTGACATAACTGGAATGGATCCGCTCTCTTTGGGGGAGTTGGAGGGGGGAGGTAAATTCTGAAAAATTAGAAAAATTGAGGTATTTTTCTGAAAAATTAGAAATATGATATATTTTTAATTTACGAAGGAGTGATCGGATCTTAAAGAAATTTGAATTTTGGAAGGATATCGTGATTGACATAACTGGAACGGATCCGCTCTCTTTGGGGGAGTTGGATGGGGGGGGGGTTAATTCTGAGAAATTAGAAAAAATGAGGTATTTTTCTGAAAAATTGGAAAAATGATATATTTTTAAT
Organism: Artemia franciscana; assembly: GCF_032884065.1. NCBI lineage: Eukaryota > Metazoa > Arthropoda > Branchiopoda > Anostraca > Artemiidae > Artemia > Artemia franciscana. Next base: position 21,400,949 of record NC_088877.1, read on the forward strand.
TTACGAAGGAGTGATCGGATCTTAAAGAAATTTTAATTTTGGAAGGATATCGTGTCTCAGAGCTCTTATTTTAAATCCCGACTGGATCCGGTGACATATGGGGGATTGAGGGGGGGGTCCTAAAATCTTGGAAAACGCTTAGAGTGGAGGGATCGGGATGAAACATGGCGAGAAAAATATGCATAAGTGCTAGATACGTGATTGACATAACCGGAACGAATCCGCTCTCTTTTGGGGGAGTTGGGGGGAGGAGGAGGTGTAATTCTGAAAAATTAGAAAAAAATGAGATATTTTAACTTACGAAGGAGTGATCGGATCTTAATGAAATTTGAAGTTTGGAAGGATATCGTGTCTTAGTGCTCTTTTTTTAAAATCCCGACCGGATTCGGTATTATTGGGGGGAGTTGGGGGCGGGGAACCCAAATTTCTTGGGAAACGCTCAGAGTGGAGGGATCGGGATGAAACTTGGTGGTAAAAATAATCTTAAGTCCTAGATACGTGATTGATATAACCGGAACGGATCTGCTCTCTTTGGGGGAGCTGGGGGGAGGAGGGTTAATTCTGAAAAATTAGAAAAAATGAGGTATTTTTAACTTACGAATGAGTTGTCGGATCTTAATGAAATTTGATTTTTAGAATGATATCGTGTCTCAGAGCTCTTGCTTAAAATCTCGACCGGATCCGGTGACATTGGAGGCAGTCTGCGGGGGGGGGGGCCTGAAATGTCGGTAAACGCTTGGAGTCGAGGGATTGGGTTGAAACCTGGTGGGAAAAATAACCACAATTCATAAATACGGGATTGACTTAACCGGAAAGGATCTGCTTTCTTTGGGGGAGTTGGGCGGGGAGGGTTAATTCTTCAACATTAGAAAAAATGAGGTATTTTTAACTTACGAAAGAGTAATCGTATCTTAATGAAATTTCATATTTAGAAGGACCTTAAAACTCAGATCTCAAATTTGAAATCCCGACAGGACCCGGTGTCATTAGGGAGGGGGGGACTGGAAATCTTTGAAAACGCTTAAAGCGGAGACATCAGGATGAAACTTGGTGAAAAGAATGAACCCAAGTCCTAGATACGTGACTGACATAACCAGACTGGATCCGCTCTCTTTTGTGGAGTTGGGGGGGGGGAGTAATTCGGAAAAATTAGAAAAAATGAGGTATTTGTAACTTACGAAAGGGTGATCATATCTTAACGAAATTTGACGTCTTGAAGGAACTTGTGCTTTAGAACTCTCATTTCAAATTCCGACCAGATCTGGTGACATTGAAGGGAGTTAGAGGGGGAAGTCAGAATTCTTGGAAAACGTGAAAATCGAGGTATCTTACGAATGGGTGATCGGATCTTAATGAAACTCCATATATAGAAGAATCTTATGTCTCGGATGCTCCAATTTCAACTCGAATCGGTTCCAGGGACATAGAAGGTTGGAGGGGGAAAACAGAAATCTTGGAAACCGGAAATCTTGAAAAACGCTTAGAGTGGAGAAGTCTGGGTGAAACTTTATGGATAGAATGAGCACAAGCTATAGATTCAAGATTGACATAATTGGTACGGATCTGTTCTCTTTGGGGGAGCTGTGGGTTGTTAATTTGAAAAAAATTAGAAAAATTGAAGTATTTTTAACTTAAGGTGGATCTCCGAGGTTTGAAGCCAATGCTATTTTCCTATAGCAGTGAAATGCGTATTAACAACAGACACGAGCAGATTCTTTGATGAAAAAATTACTGTGTTTTCATTGAAAGCTTTGACATGAATACGCCGAACAAATTTGCATTTTTTTTCTTTAGAGCTTCATAAAAAATTAATTAGTGGGGACACCTCTAATTTTAAAAGTAGCAATAAAATTACTTTTAGAAGACGTAGAGAATTGTAAAGTAGCCTCTCCATTTGCCACAAGATTTCAAAAATTTTGGCAGTGAATTTTTTTTTTTATTATCGTCAGTTTCCTTTAAAATTTGCCATTTAAGATATTCTTCCTTTACTGTTTAAAAGGGTTTTACTAATCATATAGCCTTGATTTTTGTGTCGTTTTGTAGATCTTATACCGACAAATAATCCCAAAGATTGTTAAGTTTGTAGTTATAACAGATGATTTTTAGCAGTAATTCTTAGTATTCAAGATTTCCTCCTTTCTCATTGGCTTAAGCACTCCTTGAGGGGTTTGCCAGAATGTCATTAAGAATGTTGACATCTCCTTAGCATTAAGACCAGATTTAAAAGGAAGTTGAAAACATGTATAATTGGCAACAACACCTTGAGGCAATATCATTTTAACACCATACGAATTGGAATTTGTTAGGTTACAAAGCAGATAACAGTTTGGCTTTACAAGTAAAGAAACACCGATTGTAGGCCTATAAAATGTATGAACATTATTTTAAAAAAGAATATTATTCTTAAAAACACATCATTTTGAACATTATTGGCCTTTAAAAGTAAAGAAACACTGATTGTAGACCTATAAAATGCATGAACATTATTTTTAAAAAAGAACATTATTCTTAAAAACACATTATTTTAAACATTATTGGCCTTTAAAAGTAAAGAAACACTGATTGTAGGCCTATAAAATGTATGAACATTATTTTTAAAAAGAACATTATTCTTAAAAACACATTATTTTAAACATTATTGGCCTTTAAAAGTAAAGAAACATCGATTGTAGGCCTATAAAATGTATGAATATTATTTTTAAAAAGAACGTTATTCTTTAAAACACATTATTTTAGACATTATTGGCTCTTAAAAGTAAAGAAACGCCGATTGTAGGCCTATAAAATATACGAACATTATTTTTTTAAATCTAAAGTTGTAGGATATTCGTCCATTTTAGTTCCACGGGATCTCATTTTATTCCCAATAGTGCCGTATCTTAGAATATTTTGGTTTTTCCCCGTCATCTCATATAGTTGATGATTTATAAGCTCGTTCATAAATGACTGATTACCCCGGTTTGGAACCGGGGTAATCATATACTTTGCTTTACGGAGTAATGCATATACTTATTAAATTAATGTCATTTAAAGTGATATGTTCCTGAAGGTACATAATAAACATTAGGCACCCTTGCCCTGGGGTCATAAATACAGGTAAGGGAGGAAGGAAACCCCTTAGGAGTATTTAATAAATTTTTGAAACTACTTATATTTATATACTATTCATCAAAAACAAGAGCTAAGAGCTCAAATGGCACTTGTGACAAGGTCAAGAAGAGCCAAGAGCTCATATGATATGAGCTCTAGCAAAATTCTAAGAATCAATAGATTGCTTTAAAAGGAAAATCAGAGGCTTAATGCTGGTCGGGATTTAAAATAAGAGCTTTGGGATACAAGGTACTTCTAAATATCAGAATTCATTAAGATCCGATCGCCCACTCGTAAGTTAAAAATACCTCAATTTTTCAAATTTTTCCTCTCCCTTCAGCCCTCAAGATGGTCGAATCGGGGAAAACAACTGTAACAAGTCAATTAGTGCAGCTACCTGACATGCCTACCAATTTTTATCGTCCTAGCACGTCCAGAAGCACTAAACTCACCAAAACACTGAACCACACCACCTAACTCCCCCAAAGAAAACGGATCCAGTCCAGTTACGTCAATTACGTATCTACGCCGTTTATAAGCGTTTTCCAAGATTTCCAGTTTCCCCCTCCAATTCCCCCTCAATGTCAAAAGATCTGGTCGGGATTTGAAAGAAGAGCTCTGAGACCTGAGTTTCTTCTAATTATAAAATTTTATTAAGGTCTGGTCACCCATTCTTAAGTTAAAAAAACCTCAATTTTTCTAATTTTTCCAAATTAACAACTTCTAGCTCCCTCAAAGAGAACGGATCCGTACCAGTAATGCCGGTCCCCCCTCCTAATGACACTGAATCTGGTAGGGATTTAAAATGAGAGATCTGAGTTTCGGGGTCCTTCTAAATATGAAATTTCATAAAGGTACGATCACTCTTTCATAAGTTAAAATACCTAATTTTTTCTATTTTTTAGCATTAACCCTCCCTCCCCAACTCCCCCAAACAGAACAGATCTGTTCCAGTTATGTCAATCCCGTTTCTAGGACTTGTACTTAGTTTTACCACCAAGTTTCATCCCGACCCCTGTACTCTAAGCATTTTCCAAGATTTTAGGCCCCCCCCCCCAACTTCCTCTTCACCGGATCCGGTCGGGATTTAAAATAAGAGCTCTGAGACGTGATATCCTTCCAAATATCAAATTTCTATAAGATCCAATCTCTCCTTCGTCACTCGAAAATACCTTATTTTTTTAATTTTTCAGAATTAACAATCCTCCTCCCAACTCCCCCGAAGAGAGCAGATCCGTTCCAGTTATGTCAATCCCATATCTAGGACTTACGATTATTTTTACCACCAGGTTTCATCCCGATCCCTCCAATCTAAGCTTTTTCCATGATTTTAGGTTCCCCCTCCCATCTCTCCCCCAATGTCACCGGATCCGGTCGGAATTTAAAATAAGAGCTATGAGACACGATATCCTTCCAAACATCAAATTTCATCGGGGTCTGATGACTCTTTCTTAAGTTAAAAATACCTCATTTTTTCGATTTTTCAGAATTAACCCCCCCCCCCAACTCCCCCAAAGAGAGCGGATCCGTTCTAGTTATGTCAATTGCGTATCTATGACTTGTGCTTACTTTTCCCATCAGGTTTCATCCTGATCCCTCGACTCTAAGCGTTTTCCAAGATTTTAGGTTCCCCCCTCAATTCCCCCAATATCACCGGATTCAGTTGGGATTTGAAATAAGAGCTCTGAGACGCAACATTTTTCCAAACATCAAATTTCGTTAAGATCCCGTCACCCGTTCGTCAGTTAAAAATATTTCATTTTTCTATTAACCGAAATTTTTCTGAAATATTACCGGCCCCCCAAAAAATATTATTTTTCCGAATTAACCAGCCCCTACCCCCTCCAGATGGTCAGATCTGGAAAATGACTATTATAGGTTAAGGTTAACAATACTGCTACTAATACATTATGACCCCTAAACAATCTCTATACTATTCGCATGTCAATGAAAAATCCACTTTCAATATTCACTTTCAGTGTCGGACCAAGTAATTTTCTCACATCCACTGTCTTCTGGCTCCAAAGTCCGTTTCATTCCGCGATTTGCTGCAGCCCGGACTAAGGCAGGCTCTCTAAGTGGCATGTTCCTAATCAATCGCGAGTCTAATATCTCCGGAAGTAAACAATCGCTCCAAAACTCCTGAAGCTTTGGTAATATGGACAAAAAATACTCTTTTGATCTCGGAATAGTTAAAATTTCCACATCATGCTCATGGTGATATACCACCAAGTGACATTCTTCTTGATTGGTGATTTCTAGCTGACCTTGAATTTGAGCATAGTATTTGTGATTTTTCTTTAACTCCAATTTTGAATTGTGTGACCATAGGAAAAAGTTCTTTACCAATCCTTTTTGGGATGCCACTTCCCTTATGGTCATTCCTCTGGAAATATTATGGACAGTCTTCACTTCAACTGGTGTGCCGTTTTCTAAGCGACCATCAAGAGAAGCTCCAAGAAACTGGATATTTGGATGAATGAGTAGTCCCATTTGATCTCCTTTTATTAATGATACTCCCTCTCTCTGCTCGTACGCCGTCAGTGCAATAGCCTCCAGTTGAATTCCCCTAAGCATTGGAATAGATTTGAAATTAGAATTAATTCGGATATTCTTGACTATGGGTGCGGTTGGAGTATTTTTTTTGCGAGAAGCTATTCTATGAAAATAAGTGGCAGTAATCCTTTTGCTCCTCTCAAATATCCAGTTATCATTTTGCCCCTTTGTGTTTACGTAGATCGCCTGCAGTTTGGCTCCATCCAGATTCATATTTTTTGCAACATAATCAGCCTTTGCGATTTCAAATTCCTCTGGATTCATATCAGGCTTGTTGCAATTTGGTCCGTAATTTTGATCGCCTTTAGGCAAACTCTGATTCTCTTTCTTTTTGGCCATATATCTCCCACCCATGGTTGCGTAATATCTTTTCTGATTTGTTTTTGTCCGTTTCCGAAGATTAGAAGTTTTCACCGTGTATTCTTTTGTTATTTTGCAAGGACTGTAGCCAAATGTTTTTTTCCATGTAGAAGATTGCCATTTCGGGCCCAAGGAGTAGGATAGGCTTGCTCCACTTATCCTAGTATGGTATGACCAACGTTTCGAGCGGCTTATTTGTTTTCCGCCTACGAATTTCACTGCAACAGACATATAATTCTCGGCAAGATTGGTCGTTGCATTGTTTCTTAATAAGTCCGCTTTTTTACAAATATTTTCCACGCCAGCTTTTACATCCTCCAAAATAGTTTTCGGAAGGTTATTATAGCGGTTCTCCACAGTTTTTAAGACCCCATTCTTTTTGGCACAGCCAGAATCACACTGTTTATGATTACCAAACACATGCTCTGGGCCTCTTCGTAAGAGTTGTCTTAGATTTTCGGCAGACCCACCATCAGCCGAGTTCTTCTTTATTGCACCTCGTAGATTTTTGGTTAGCTTTAGAATTATGTCATTTGAAAGAAATTTGCTGTGCATCCCTTTTTTTGTCTTCACAACATTATGGAGGTATTTTGTATAGTTCTTGGTCACGTGATTGGCACATTCTTCTTTTTGGATATATGATCCGTATGAAACACTTTGTCTTAGCTTGTAAAAAACACTAGAATCGCCGTCTCCGATGTATTGTAAATACTGAAGGTTATGCATGGCTTCACTTGGCGAAAACCTTCAACAAGAATGTCGGGTTCCATGCTCTTCGAGGGACCATTGTAGTTCATAAAGCAAACATGATCTTTCACTTTCTGGTTTGCCTTCTTTGAGCTGAAGCAGAGGTAACAATATTTATTTCTTATTCCTACATATAATAATTTTTTCGTAAAGGCATCAATGATTACCCCAACACAACCTTTTGCAGTATAATCGTGTCCTTTGCTGCGTTTATTCCAGCCACCATCACAGATGACCTTAGTCCAGAAAAAATCGTTGATAAACCTGTCCTCATGAATGGCTAATTTCAGGGATTCACGACCATTTTCTTCTAAGACATCTGCTAGTGCATCCATCCATGCGTTACCAACTAAGCGTTCTAAATTCATAAACGTTTTCGGATTCATATTTTTTATTCCCAATACACTTAATAATTCGTTCAAAGATGCGTAGCCTCCTCCGGTCCCCATGATACCCCATACAGCTTTCACGTTCACGTTGCTCGTAAATTGCTGATCTTCTCTTTTTTCTTACCTAATATCTGTTCACTGAAATTTGTTAGGTATTCTTTTACAGTAGTGAGGGGGGCTTCCGGCTCACCTTCTACTCGCTTTTTCCAGCCACAGTCTTGGCAGATAATGACGAGCTTTGTTTGGAGTCCAGTGTTTTTAATTTCTTTCACGCAAAGCTTTGATTTCCCGTCCTTGCCATTGAACTGATGTTTTATTGCTTCTATAAACTCACTAAGCAGATGACGCAAGTTGACTATACAATTTACATCTGGAATTCCAGACAAATCGATTCCAAAGTGTTCTCCTGGCGAACCAAAATCGCAAGAGCTACCAGATGGCGCATTTTTACTAACCGTAGAATCATCTATAATAGTTAAAGCCGGATTCGGAGTTTCGGAAAGCCTGGAACAATTTGGAGACACTGGAAATTTTTCTTGTTCTGGTAAACTTTCTAGGTAAATTTTCTTCCTGAAAAAAAAACAAGAGCTAAGAGCTCATATGGCACTTATGACGAGGTCGGAAGAACCAAGAGCTCATATGGTATGAGCTCTAGCAAAATTCTAAGAATCAATGGATTGATTGAAAAGGAAAATCAGATAATTAATGCCGGTCGGGATTTAAAATAAGAGCTCTAAGACACCAGGTCCTTCTAAATATCAAATTTCCTTAAGATCTGATCACCCACTGGTAAGTTAAACATACCTCATTTTTTTAATTTTTCCTCTTCCTTCAGCCCCCCCCCAGATGGTCAAATCGGGGAAAACGACTTTATCAAGTCAGTTTGTGCAGGTCCCTGACATGCCTGCCAATCTTTATTGTCCTAGCACGTCCAGAAGCACCGAACTCGCCAAAGCACTAGACCCCCTAACTCCCCCAAAGAGAGCGGATCCAGTCCGGTTACGTCAATCACGTATCTACGATATTTGTTTATTCTACCCACCAAGCTTCATCCCGATCTCTTCACTCTAATCATTTTCCAAGATTTTCGGTTTCCCCATCCAACTCCGCCTACTGTCACCGGATCTGGTCGGTATTCGTAATAAGAGTGCTGAAGCACAAGATCCTTCTAAATATCAAGTTTCATTAAGATCTGATTACCAGTTCATAGATTACAAATACCTCATATTTCTAATTTTTCCGAATTACCCTCCCCCAACTCTCCCAAAGAGTGAGGATCCGGTCCAGTTATGTCAGTCACGTATCTTGGATGTGTGCTTATTCTTCCCACCAAATTTCATCGTGACCTTTCCACTCTAAGCGTTTTCCAAGATTTCCGGTCCCCCCCACAACTCCTCCCAATGAAACTGGATTCAGCCAGATATAAAATAAAAGATCTGAGTTGCAAGATCCTTCTAAATATGAGATTTCATTAAGATTCGATCACTCCTTCGTAACTTAAAAATACCTCATTTTTTCGAATTAACCGTCCAATGACCCAAATTCAATGACCCAAATTCATTGAACAAAGAAGGTATTGAACTGATAATCAGCCAGGTTTATGATTCAATCACGCTCGAGTTTAATCCAAAGTTTGCAAAATTGAGCAGGCTCTTGTTAGTCTGAGATTTCAAATTGAAAATTTGGAGGAGAGAATCGGTCGAATAGAAAAAAAGCTTGATAATTATGATCAGGAGTCCATGCTTGATAGCCTTGTATTTCATGGGGTAAAGTAGTTACCTGGTGTAGACACTCATACGACAATATCTAACATTATAAATAGCAAAATGTCTCTGCTGGGCCCTTTACTTTATTCAGTTTATGTTAACAAGACGCGCGTTTATCTAAAGGATACATATATTGCTAACAGTATTTGCAAAATCCGCAGATGATTTAATAGTAAAAGCTCATATTACTCTCAAAAGATTAGAGATGTTTACAAGTTTAAGTTTGCTGCGTGTGAATGTAAAGAAAAATTCTTACCGACATTCTGTAGAGTGGGCGATTCTGTTGATATAAATAGTAAAGTTCTATTAGGTGAAAAGCTGCGGTACCTCGGCTTCCATATTGATTCAAATCTATCGTGGAAGCATCATAGCGACATTATCTCCACCAAAGTTGCACGTGGAGTTGGCATCCTCAAAAGATTGAAGCATATTCTGCCGGAATGTACTCTGCACGATATATTTTGCTATAATCTACCCATATATCATACGGATGTTTAGTTTGGAGAAGCAATTTTATGTTAATTACAAGCTAAATGGCTTTCTCATAGTTTTGATCGGACGATTTCGCTAAAAAAAGGGGGGAAAGAAGGCCTAGTTACCTCCAAATGTTTGGTTACTTAAAAATACAACTAGATTTTTTTTATTATATTTTTACAAACGTTTTTGTTAGTAATAAACATACGTACCTTACGAATTAGCTTATGTAACGAACTTATATATGTGTGTATTTTTATTACGTATATGAGGGAGTTTGCCCCCTCGTCAATACCTCGTTCTTTACACTAAAGCTTGAATTTTGTCCCAAATCTTTCAGAATGACCCTTGAATCACAAAGGCCGTAGAATAACTAATTGAAGTTACTAAAAATACTTTAGCGTAAAGAGCAAGGTATTGTGGAAGAGACAAAACCCCTTATTTCAGTAATATTTTATGTTCGTTTTAAGTTTTAATGGTGATCATTACTTCCAGTTGAAAAAAAAAAAAATTCTCATTGTCTTTTTATAAATGATGCTAGAAAATCCTGTGACCCCTTCATCGAAATTCTCTTCCCTCATGAAAAATTCCTCCATGGAAAGATCCTCCCACATAACCTGCCCCCCGCCCCACCCTAACCCCAACACAAAAAAGTCCCCCTGAAAACGTCTGTACACTTCATAATTAACAACTACTATGTGTAAACAATGGTCTAAGTTTATAAGTCGCCGCCCCTCCCCCGGGAACTGATGTGGATTTAGTCATCCCCAAAGACATATTTATTAGATTTTTGACTGAGTTAAACAGAATGGTTATCTCAAAATTTTGATCCGGTGACCTTGGAGAAAACTGTGCGTTGGAGGGGGGCCTCGGTGCCCTCCAGTTTTTCGGTCACTTAAAAAGGACACTAGAACTTTTAATTTACGTTAGAATGAACCCTCTTGCGACATTCTAGGACAACTAGGTCGATACAATCGCCCCTGAGGAAAAAAACAACAAAGAAAAAACAAAAAATACGCACCCGTTATCTGTCTTCTGGCAAAAATACAAAATTCCACCTTTTTTATGATAGGGGCTTGAAACTTCTACAGTAGGGTTCTCGGATACGCTGAATCTGATGGTGTGATTTTGTTAAGATTATGTGACTTTTAGAGGGTATTTCCGCCTATTTTCTAAAATAAGGCACATTTTCTCAGGCTCGTAACTTTTGACCGGTAAGACTAAACTTGATGAAACTTATATATTTAAAATCAGCATTAAAATGCAATTCTTTTGATGTAACTATTTGTATCAAAACTTCGTTTTTTAGAGTTTTGGTTACTATTGAGCCCCTTCGCTCCTTACTACAGTTCGTTACCACGAACTGTTTGAAAATGTAACTTGTACATGAATAAAAGTAATATAATCTACAATAACGTTGGAATAGAACTTACCAATGTCTCAGGTTTTCCCATCCTTTATTTGTTCTTATTTTTTTTCTGCCCATTGTGAAAATTCAAATGCTAAACTGTTATCTGACTTGTAACCAACCAAATTTCAATGGTCAGCTGTTACCAATTAGACATGTGAAAAAAATTTAAATTCCCTTTAAATCCGATCGTAATAAACAACAGTATTTAAATATTCTGGTACAACCCTCAAGAGAGCAATTAAGCCAATGAGAAAGGAGAAAATCTCGTTGCGTATTTCAATGCTATAGGAAATAGAATTTGCTTCAAACCTCGGAGATCCACCTTAAGAACGGGTGACCAGATCTTAATGAAATTTGACATTTAGAAGGAACTCATGTCTCAGATTTCTTATTTCAAATCACGGGAAACTGGAAATCTTGGAAAACGCTTATAAATGTTGTAGATACGTGATTGACGCAACCGGACTGGATCCGCTCTCTTTGGGGGAGTTAGGTGGTGGGGATCAGTGCTTTGGCGAGTTTGTGTTTCTGGACGTGCTAGGACGATGAAAATTGGTAGGCGTGTCAGAGAGCTGTACAAATTGACTTGATAAAGTCGTTTTCCCCGATTCGATCATCTGGGGGGGGGCTGAAGGGAGAGGAAAGATTAGAAAAATCGAGGTATTTTCAACTTAGAGTGGGTGATCAGAGATTTAAAAGGATCTCGTGACTCAGAGCTTTTGTTTTAAATCCCGACAGGCATTAAGCCTCTGATTTTCCTTTTAAAGCAATCTATTGATTCTTAGAATTTTGCTAGAGCTCATACCATATGAGCTCTTGGCTCTTCCGAACTTGTCACAAGTGCCATATGAGCTCTTAGCTCTTGTTGTTTTGTGTTTCAATTTTGTAAGTTTTTTCTTTTAAGTGTATTTTTCAAGTTTCATTTCGATTTTTTCGTGAAGTCGCGAAACACTTAGTGAAAAGAAGTAAGATTTTAGGATTGAGTGCCCAAGTCTCCTGCTTATCTTCTCAGAATCGTCTTTCATCTATTTAAAAAAAATACTGATTTGCTCGTCGCCGTACCAAAGCACGGTAAGCACGATAGTAAAAAGTGAGTGTTTACTTACCATAAATAATGTGCTTTTTCAGGTGCAATAAGCCTCCACCGCATTATGAAAGAAGCGCATATTAAAAAAAAGATGAAGAACAACGTCTAAAGAAACATATTAGAAATTAGAAATGGCCGCAGGATATTATTTAGGAGAAAAGACGAGAGTCGGCGACACTCAATGTGATACCAATAGCTAATGGCAAAGCGAAATATAAGGTATTAGACATAGATCGGGGGAAAAAAAATAATAGATCAGGAAAAGAAATTTGTATCATTTCTTAGATAACAGTTGAGGAATATAGGGGTTTCTTGGATATAATATCGGGTTTCTTGGATGAGCTATTTTGGAAATTTGATTGAAATCTGAAACTGAATCAATTGCGATTGAATGACAATTATCTATTTTTATTTTACCATATTATTTGCAGTAGTTAATATCGTTCAGTGCTATTTTTTCTCTTAAAGAGTTTCGTAATTATCGAGGAATTAGTCTGGTCTCTGTAGGTAGCAAATTACTGAGTAATATGATATTTTTTAGACTGAGACATGCTGTAGACAAAGTTTTAAGGGAAGAACAATGCGGTTTTAGAAAAGGTAGAGGATGTGTCGACCATGTTTTCACTCTTAGGTTAATAATTGAGAAGTCCCTTCGTTGTCAAACACCTTTGGTCCTTAGTTTTATCGATCATGAGCAAGCTTTCGATTCTGTTGATAGAACAGCGTTAACAAAGGTCTTATCGTTATATGGTATACCAGAAAAATACATTAAAGTGTTTTGCGCTATGTACGAGAATAATACTGCTGCGGTTAAGGTAGGAAATGAGGTTAGCAACTGGTTTTGTATTAAATCAGGAGTTAAGTAGGGTTGTGTTCTATCCCCCCTTTATATGGATCATTTTGATGGACTTCGTCTTAAGGAGCACAGGAAAGGCAATTGGAGACCATGGAATTAAATGGGGAGGAAGAACGCTCCTGGACTTAGATTATGCTGATGATCTAAGCATATTAGATGAAAGTGTGAGCAAAATGAATGAATTTTTAGAGGTTTTACGACTTCAGGGTGCTAAAATAGGCTTGAAAATTAATGTTAAGAAGACTAAGTCACTAAGGCTAGGAATAAGTGAAGATGAACAGGTGACATTAGGTAACGAAAAGATTGATCAGGTTGGGAGCTTCAGTTACCTTGGTTGTATTATTAGTAAAGATGGTGGGAGCAGTGAAGATGTTAAAAGTAGAATAGCTAAGGCCCAGGGTGTTTTTTCACAGTTAAAAAAAGTTTGGAAGAATAGAAAGATAAGTCTACAAGCCAAGATTAGAATATTAGAAGCTACAGTGATGACAGTGGTCAAATATGGCTCTGAAGCATGGGCACTCCGAAAAGCAGATGAAAATTTACTAGATGTTTTCCAGAGAAATTGCCTACGGATTGTTCTGGGTACCCGGCTGACTGACCGTATTTCAAACAGTAGGTTGTACGAAAAGTGTGGTTCAATCCCGCTTTCTGGGGCTATAATGAAAGAAAGGTTGAGATGGCTAGGCCACGTTCTACGGATGAAGGATGACAGATTACCGAAGATTGTCCTTTTTGGCCAACCGTCTGGGGCTACACGGAAAGCAGGTCGTCCTTGTGTGGGTTGGGAGGATATCATAAATAAAGATTTAAAGGAAATGGGAACTTCCTGGGATGGTGTAAAGAGGGAGGCTTTAAATAGATTAGGTTGGAGGAGGAGCGTGCGTAGCTGTGTTGGCCTCAGGCGGCTTGGTGCTGCAGTGAGTTATTAGTAGTAGTAGTAGTATATCCTCAATTACAGGTAGTAGATCAGTTAGAATTGAATAATGTAACTTTGCTTACGGTTCAAATTTTCAATATTAAAAATTTTTCCTCTTACTAAAAAGATGATTTAAGCAAATTTACAAACCATCAAATCCAAACAGTAAGATAAAATTTTATTTTAGGATACCTCACAAGCCTGGCTGGGCCAAATCTCTATCCTGAAGTAAAAAAAAAAAAACAAGCAGAATTACATAGAAAAGGATTATAAACAATTTGAATGTTGACTTTTCTGAATGTTGCCTTTTGAATGTTGACTTTCTGTTTTTTTTTTGGTCTATTCTGGCCAACTCATATCTCTTATAATTGGTAATAGTTGGGTTGAACCACCATGTCTTCTGTAAACATACTATCGTAGGGTTTTCATCACTTAACATCTTGAATTCAACTAGTTTTGACTTATTCAAGCTGTTGCATTTTAATTTCCAAAATTTCAGTTTGCTGTTTCTGGTGACGCTACTATCTTGGTTATTTTGACTAGCCATTATCATTTATGTTGGGGTTTTGATACAATTTTCATTGTTTATATTAGGAGTTTTAATACTTTCTGGATCTGTGTAGTTACATTTATTTCTGGGTGAGCCCTTTCTGGTAATAATTTTTCTGATTGATTACTGTTTTCAACTGTCGTTGGTTTTTCTTGTTCTGTTCTTGCTATTTCAGCATGTCACTTATTTCCCCTTGGTTCTGCAAGTGTACTCTGCGTTTAGATAGGATGCAAGCAGAATAGCGCTTATTTAAGGGAATTTAATTGTCAAGTTTCTTATTCCAATTGCAGCTATATAACTTTAATAATTAGCAAAGTTGTAAAATAATTTTGACTGCCTTTTGTCTCTGTTCAAATGAGCTATTTGCTTTTGAAAAAATATTATTTATTTGAAATTATTAGCTAACTTCTAATTTTATTTAATCATAATTATTTTTTTCTCGGATGAAATTGTACGTGCTTATCAACGTCTTTGTTAGTTTTCTTTATTCGTAAACTGATAAAATAAATTTACTTTAATTTATGTTTAAAAACAAAGAGAAAAAAATATTAAGATGAAGAACGAAATAACGACTCTGCAACCAAGGCAGTATCCAGGGGGGTCATGGTGTTTGAATGAATATAATTAAATTTTGTATGTGTTTTTGAAGTCTTTTCTTTTGCTGCTCGGACTAAGGTAAGACTTGGATTATATGCATATTCAAGCTTTTTGGATATATTTGACAGATCTGTGTGAAAGATTTTGGTTGATACTAATTTGGTGAGCTTTATGTCCAAACCTTAGATTATTTTTCCTGTGGTTGCCTCTTTTATCTAGGTCCTTTCTCCATAGTACACGCCTGGGTTTAAATTTCACAGAGAAAGGAACGAATAGATTAGATGCAACTTACCTTTTTCTTCCTGAACTCAGCTTAACCACGGAGAAACAAAGTTATAATAATCAAAAAAGATTGCTCAATAGCTTTTTTACGGGCTATTTATTTTGTACAAATGATTAATTAGGCCTCTGCGTTTTTTACAGGCTGAAAAGTTTGATATCTAGATCAATGTGTAAATTTAGAGTACGAGAATAAATAGAAACTGGCTATTGCTGATGATTTTAGAAATAAAGATTTTAAAAAGTTTTGGGATTATATAAAGAATGATAGTGGAAGGAGAAATGTTAATGCTCAGGCTGTTCCGGAAGCTGATTCATGGCCTGATTACCTAAATAATTTAGAAGGTGTTTGTGCAGATCTTCAGGAGGTAGCGCATACCCCAGAGATGGTTATTTATCCCATGAGAAAACATGATTACGATTTATTTGGTGATATGAATGGCCAAGAGATTAAGTCAATATTTAAGAATTTAAAAGGTGGTACTGCTGCGGGTGTCGATGGTATACCAATATTGTTATTTAAGAATTTTATTTCCATTTTGATGCCGATAATTGTTCTTCTTTGTAATAAGGTTTTAAGGTCAGGGCAATGGCCAAGCGCTTGGAAGAGATCATTGTTTATACCACTTTTTAAGAGGGGAAACCCGAAGGCTCATGAAAATTATCGTTTAATAGCACTTGTCCCTGCTTTAAGTAAGGTTTTGGAGAAAATATTAGATACCAGGCTTTCCAATTGGTTAAATAAAAATAATTTAATACATGAGGAACAAGGAAGTTTCAGGACAGGGTATGGAACGACAGATAGTGTGTTTATTTTAAAGGCATTAAAAGATAAATATGGAAAGGGTAAAACTTGTCTTTATGTGGGATTTCTGGATCTCCATAAGGCTTTTGATAGTGTCGACAAAGGTTATTGAAGGATGCTCTTTCACCTAAGTTGGTTAATATTTTTATTAATGATGTTGTTAACTTTCTAGAGAATAGATGGGCTCCGAAAGTTAGCCTAGGGACTCAAAAACTATCTCTCTTATTATTTGCAGATGATATTGCTTTGGTGGCTAATAAACCGCAAGATCTACAGACTCTTGAATCTCATAGAAGAATATTTGTATATAAAAAAGTTAAGGCTGAATACTGAAAAGAGCGAAGTTGTTATTTTTAAAAAAAGGAAGGTTGGGGACGATGAAAAATATACATTTAAATTCAATAATAAGGAACTATTTATACGTAAAAGAATAAAATATTTAGGCTTTATCTTATCGGATAATGGAAGCCTAAGGAGTCATGTTGATGAAATAATTAAGAGAGGTAGGGTGGCCATGTCAGCTATATTTAGAAACCCGACGATAATGGGGATCAAAAACCTAAAAACGCATAAAAGAATATTTAACAAAAAAATTTTACCCGTTCTGTTTCGAGTCTTTTGTTGCGAAACAATCTTAGTGGTCTATAGTCAAACAATAAAAAACTACGTTTTTTTGCGGTGAAAGTGTGGTGGGATTGAATGTCCCTGTGCAGGCAAGTAAGAAGGAATTTATTTCGAGAAGTAATGTACTTTTTCAGGCGCATAATTCTCACCTTAATATAAAAGAAACGCAACTTCAAAAAGGAAGAACAATATCAATAAAACCTGGCAATTGGATGCTATTTAGCATGACCCAATTTGATACCAATGACTATTGCCGAAGTAGGATACAAGGTAGTAGACATTAATCTGTTAAACAAATTTATATTAGTTCTTGGATAGCGGCTGAGTAATATTGGGTCTGAGATATAAACAGGGGGATGAGGTTTTTTGAAACTTGATTGAAGGCTGAAACTGAATTAAATGTGGATGACCATATTATGTGCAGTAGTTAGCATTGTTCTGTGCTATTCTCCATGTAAAGAGTTTTTTTTTGGATTTAAAATAAGGACTAGGGAGAGGCTACCAATTTTGGTGGGACTGGTGCTTAACAAAAATTTCTTACTTAGAATTTTCTACTTAGAAAATTTTTCTTACTTAGAGACTGAGGGCAAATTTGCACAAATTATTCTTGAGTTAAATCCTGATATCGGTAAAGGGCAAATTAGCTCTTTATCCTTCAGTTAACTGACGCTACTTGATTTCAAGACCCCTCTCTCTAACGGATAGAAATCTCAAAAGCCCCCATTAAAACTAAAATGTAAAACAACTAGTATAATAGTTCCTGGGAATTTGCAATTACTAACGTAATCGTTTATGTGAATTCGCTCTTTGTGTTTCAGTCAGGAAAATTATATTACAGACATTATCTTACATATTAAATTTTAATTATATATTTAATAAAAGAAATTTTGTTTTACCGATAGAAATTTAAAAGAGAATTTTAAGAAGGGGAATTTAAAGGGGACGTAAACTAAGTTTGTTATATTAGCAACAATTTTAAAAATTTGATAATGTATCTACTCATTTACAGATAGTCGATCTACAGAGCTGAATAACGACTACAGATTAGAGCTGAATAATGTAACTTTGCTTATGGTTCAAATTTTGACTAAAAAGAAGATTTAAGCAAATGCAAACGCCATCAAATGTAAACGGTAAGATAATTTTTTAAAAAAATAACTCACAAGCCTAGCATGGCCGAATTTTTATTCTGAAATAATATCAAAAGCAGAACAACATTTAAAAGGCTTATAAGCAATTCTATATATAAAACTGGCAAAGGAATGCACTGTCATTTTGTAAAAACAATCAATAAAAAATTGAAAACACCTATATAAATTTTGGGCCAGATTATATGGGCTATAATATGAAAAAAGACTATGAACTTGAAAAGGGGTCAGTACAAGCGTCAAAAACAGGAAAATTTTTGTGATAATATTTTTTTGCCCATCTTTGAATTAAGTTAATTTCATTGGATTTCTTGCAAAATTTACGGTTGCCAAACCAGAGAAGCATATTCAAGATGCGGACGGACAAAGGAGTATTTGTAGTGAATAAATATGTTCTATTCTATATTAAGGTCAATCTCCTAGGTTGAAAGCAAATTCTATTTCCAATAACATTGAAATACGTTACGAGATTTCCTCCTTTCTCATTGGCTTAATTGCTCCTGGAGGGTTGTATCAGAATATCTAAAGACTGTTGACTTTCCCTGAACATTAAGACCGGATTTAAAGGGAATTTAGATTTTTACACATGTCTAATTGGTAACAGCTGACCATTTGAATTTGGTTGATTACAAGTCAGATAACAGTTTAGCATTTGAATTTTCACGATGGGCAGAAAAAAAATACAAAAACAAAAAAGGGACGGGAAAACCTGAGACATTAGTAAGTTCTATCTCAACGTTATAGTAGAATGTATTACTTTTATTCATTTACAAGTTACTATTTCAAACAGTTCGTGGTAACAAACTGTAGTAAGAAGCGACTAGGCTCAATAGTGACCAAAACTCTAAAAAACAAAGTTTTGATACAAATAGTTACATCAAAAGAATTGCATTTTAATGCTAATTTTAAATATATAAGTTTCATCAAGTGTAGTCTTACCGGTCAAAAGTTACGAGCCTGAGAAAATGTGCCTTATTTTAGAAAATAGGCGGAAATACCCTCTAAAAGTCACAAAATCTTAAAAAAATCACACCATCAGAGTCAGCATATCCGAGAAACCTACTGTAGAAGTTTCAAGCCCCTATCATAAAAATGGTGGAATTTTGTATTTTTGATAACGGGTGCGTATTTTTTTGTTTTTTTTTTGTTTTTTTCCTCAGGGGTGATCGTATCGACCTAGTTGTCCTAGAATGTCGCAAGATGGTTCATTCTAACGTAAATTAAAAGTTATAGTGTCCTTTTTAAGTGACCAAAAAATCAGAGGGCACCGAGACCCCCTCCAACACACATTTTTCTCCAAGGTCACCGGATCAAAATTTTGAGATAGCAATTGTGTTTAACTTAGTCAAAAACCTAATAACTATGTCTTTGGGGATGACTAAATCCACCACAGTTCCCGGGGGAGGGGCGGCAACTTATAAACTTTGACCATTGTTAACACATAATAGTTGTTAATTATGAAGTGTACAGACGTTTCGGGGGGAATTTTTTTGTGTTGGGTTTAGGGTGGGTTGGGGGGGGGCAAGTTGAGTGGGAGGATCTTTCCGTGCCGGAATTTTTCATGAGGGAAGAGAATTTCCATGAAGGGGTCGTAGGATTTTCTAGCATCATTTACAAAAAGACAATGAGAAAATTATTTTTTTTTCAACTGGAAGTAATGATCAACATTAAAACTTAAAACGAACATAAAATATTACTTATATAAGGGGGTTCATCTCTTCCACAATACCTTGCTCTTTACGCAAAAAGTATTTTATATAACTCTAACTAGTTATTCTACGGCCTTTGTTATTCAAGGGTCATTCTGAAAGATTTGGGACAAAATTCAAGCTTTATTGTAAAGAACGAGGTATTGACGAGGGGGCAAACCCCCTCACAATAAAAATATACAATTATATAAGTTCGTTGCATAAGCTAATTCGTAAGGTACGAATGTATATTACTAACAAAAACGTTTATAAAAAAATAAAACATATCTAGTTGTATTTTTAAGTAACCAAAAATTGGGAGGTAACTAGGCCTCCTCTCCCACCCCCTTTTTTTTAGCGAAATCGTCCGATCAAAACTATGAGAAAACCATTTAGCTTGTAATTAACCTAAAAATTGCTTCTCCAGACTAAACATCCGTATGATATATGGGTAGATTATTGCAAAATATATCGTGCGAAGAGTACGTTCCGGCAGAATATGCTTCAATCTTTTGAGGATGCCAACTCCAAGTGCAACTTTGGTGGAGATAATGTCGCTATGATGCTTCTACGATAGATTAGAATCAATATGGAAGCCGAGGTACCGCAGTGATATAGCTTGTAAAATAGGTTTTTCACCAAATAGAACTTTAGCCTACTGAATACATCAACAGAATCACCCACTCCACAGAATGTCAGTAAAAATTTTTCTTTACATTCACACACAGCAAACTTAAACTTGTAAACATCTCTAATCTTTTGAGAGTAATATGAGCTTTAGCTATTAAATTATCTGCAGATTTTGCAAATTTTGTTAGAAATAATGTTAGTAATATATGTATCCTTTAGATAAACGTGCATCATGTTCACGTAAACTAAATAAAGTAAAGGGCCCAGCACAGACATTTTGCTATTTATAATATTAGATATCGTCGTATGAGTTTCTACACCAGGTAACTACTTTAACCCATGAAATACAAGGCTATCAAGCATGGACTCTTGATCATAATTATCAAGCTTTTTTTCTATTCGACCAATTCTCTCCTACAAATTTTCAGTTTGAAATCTCAGACTACCTAGTAGAGCCTGCTCAATTTTTGCAAACTATGGATTAAACTCGAGCGTGGTTGAATCATAAACCTGGCTGATTATCAGTTCAGTACTTTCTTTTTTCGGTGAATTTGGATCATTGAACTTTTCAGTAACTGAAAGTAAATGAAAGTAAGGAGCAACATTAAAACTTAAAACGAACAGAAATTACTCCGTATATGATAGGGGCTTTTCCTCCTAACGCCCCGCTCTTTACGCTAAAGTTTGACTCTTTCTATTAACTTTATTTTTAAAACAGTAAGAAACTTTAGCGTAAAGAGTGGGGCGTTGAGGAGGAAAAGCCCCTTTCATATGCGGAGTAATTTCTGTTCGTTTTAAGCTTTAATGTTGCTCCTTACTTTCATTTAAAAAAGCTTGTTTTTTTTATTTAATTTCTGGACGTTTTTGAATTAATGCATGTTTTGATCTTGGCTCTCCGCACATAATAATTAAAGCGAAATTTACATATGAATTAATTGCAATTAATCGGAATATTTTGAGAAAAAGGAGCGAGGGATGAGGCCTAGTTGCACTCCAAGTTTTTGATCACTTAAAAAAGCAACTAGAACTTTTAATTTTTTACAAACGTTTTCATTGGCAAAAAATATACGTACTTACGAATGAACTTACGTAACGAACTTCTATATCCGTATGTTTTTATTGCGTATATGAGGGGGTTCAACCCTGGTCGATACCTCGCTCTTTACATTAAAGCTTAGATTTTGTCCCAATTCCTTAAGAATGACCTCTGAATCACAAAGACCGTAGAATAAATAGTTGAAATTACTAAAAATACTTTAGCGTAAAGAGTGAGGTATAACGAGAAGGTAAACCCCTGATATGCATAATAATTTTTGTTCGTTTTAAGTTTTAATGTTGCTCCTTACTTCGAGTAGAAACAAACTTTTCATATTAATTTTTTCATTGTTTTTTCAAATAATGCTCGAAAATCCTGCGCCACCTTAATTGAAGTTCACTTCCCCCATGAGAGGTTTCTCCATGGAAATATCCTCCCATGTAACCCTCCCCCCTCAAATCCCCCCTAAGCCAAAAAAAATCCCCCTGAAAACGTCTGTACACTTCCCAGTAACCATTGCTATATGTAAACACAGGTCAAAGTTTGTGACTTGCAGCCCCTCCCACGGGGACTGCGGGGGAGTGAGACGTCCCTAAATACATAGTTATTAGGTTTTTCGACGATGGTGAATAGAATGGCTATCGCAGAATTTTGATCCGGTGACTTTTGGGAAAAAATGAGTGTGGGAGGGGGAGTAGGTGCCCTCCAATTTTTTTAGTCACTTAAAAAGGGCACTAGAACTTTTAATTTCCATAAGAATTAGCCTTCTTGCGACATTCTAGGACCACTCAGTCGATAAGATCACCCCTGGAAAAAAAAAAGGAAAAACAAACAAACAAAAAAAAATAACAAATAAACACGCATCCGTGATCTGTCTTCTGGCAAAAAAATGCAAAATTTCACATTTTTGTAGATAGGAGCTTGAAACTTCTACTCTATGGTTCTTTGATACGCTGAATCTGATGGTGTTAAGATTGTATGACTTTTAGG
This sequence comes from Artemia franciscana, assembly GCF_032884065.1. Classification (NCBI taxonomy): domain Eukaryota; kingdom Metazoa; phylum Arthropoda; class Branchiopoda; order Anostraca; family Artemiidae; genus Artemia; species Artemia franciscana. Next base: position 21,422,948 of record NC_088877.1, read on the forward strand.
GGGTGTTTCCCCCTATTTTCTAAAATGAGGCAAATTTTCTCAAGCTCGTAACTTTCGATGGGTATAACTGGTCTTGATGAAACTTATATATTTAAAATCAGCATTAAAATGCGATTCTTTCGATGTAACTATTGGTATCAAAATTCCATTTTTTAGAGTTTCGGTTACTATTGAGCCGGGTCGCTCCTTACTACAGTTCGTTACCACGAACTGTTTGATTGGTTATATTTTCCAGCAGATGACTTCTTATTTTCTCCAGCTGGGCTTCAGTTGTAGCTAATTGTTCGTAAATCAGGGCGATACTTGAAGACACCGAGTTAGACCCTAATTTATCTCTTGCTTCCAGGGCTTAAAAGGTCTTAGAAAAAGTTTCGTAAATTTCTGTGGTATTAGTAAGTTCTTGTGGCACTTTGTATTTACAAAGTGACATATAGTGATCGTAAATTCTGTCAGTCTGTCTGTCTGTCTTTCCCTGTTTTGCTAGTTTAGTCACTTCCAGATAAGCTAGGACGATGAAATTTGGCAGGCGTATCAGGAACCAGACTAGATTAAATTAGAAATAGTCGTTTTCCCAATCATCTGTGGGGAGTGGGGAGACGGTTAATTCAGAAAAAAAGACCGGTTTGAAACTTGGTGGAAAAAATGAGAACAAATCCTAGATACGTGATTGACATATTCGGAATGGGTCCGCTCTCTTTGGAGAAGTAGGGAGGGGGGTTAATTGTGAAAAATGAGAAAAATCTGTACCTGACAAGATTAAATTAGAAATAATCATTTATCCGACTCGACCGTCTGTAGGGGGGAGTTGAGGGACGGTTAATTCGAAAAAATGAGGTATTTTTAAGTTACGAAGGAGTGATCGAATCTTAATGAAATCTCATATTTAGAAGGATCTTGCAACTCAGATCTTTTATTTTAGATCTGACTGAATCCAGTTTCATTGGGGGGAGTTGTGGGGGCGGGACCAGAAGTCTTGGAAAACGCTCAGAGTGAAGAGGTCAGGATGAAATTTGGTGGGAAGAATAAGCACACATCCAAGATACGTAACCGCCGTAACTGGACCAGATCCGCACTCTTTGGGAGAGTTGGGGGGAGGGTAACTTGGAAAAATTAGAAAAATGAGGTATTTGTAATTTATGGACGGGTGATAAGATCTTAATGAAACTTTATATTTAGAAGGATCTTGTGCTTCAGCACTCTTGTTACAAACCCTGACAAGATCTGGTGACAGTGGCCAGAGGCGGAGGGGGAAACCAAAAATCTTGGAAAATGATTAGAGTGAAGATATCGAGATAAAACTTGGTGGGTAGAATAAGCAAATATCGTAGATACGTGATTGACGTAACTGGACGGATCCACTCTCTTTGGGGGAGTTGGGGGGGAAGGGTTAATTCCGACAAATTAGAAAAAAATGAGGTATTTTTAACTTAGGAAAGAGTCATCAGATATCAATGAAATTTGATGTTTGGAAGGATATCGTGTCTCATAGCTCTTATTTTAAATTCCGAACGGATCCGGTGATATTGGGGGGAAACTGGAAGGGGGAACCAAAAATTATGGGAAACGCATAGAGTGGCGGGATCGGAATGAAACTTGGTGGTAAAAACCATCGTAAGTCCTAGATATGAGATTGACGCAACTGGAACGGATCTGCTCTCTTCGGGAGAGTTGGGAGGAGGAGGGTTAATTCTGAAAAATAAAAAAATAAGGCATTTTCAACTTACGAAGGAGAGATTGGACCTTATTGAAATTTGATATTTCCAAGGATAGCATGTCTCAGAAAACGCTTAGAGTATAGGGGTCGTGATGAAACTTGATGGTAAAAATAAGCACAAGTCCTAGAAACGGGATTGACATAGCCGGAACGGATCTGCTCTCTTTAGGGGAGTTGGGGGGAGGGGGAGGTTTAATTCTAAAAAAAATACACAAAATTAGGTGTTTTAACTTATGAAAGAGCGATCGTACCTTAATGAAATTTCATATTTAGAAGGACCTCGAAACCCAGATCTCCCATTTTAAATCCCTACCAGATCCAGTGTCATTAGGGGGGGGGGGAAATATTGGAAAACGCTTAAAGCGGAGAGATCATGATGAAACTTGGTGGAACGAATAAGCACACGTCCAAGATAGGTGACTGACATAACCGGCTCGGATCTGCTCTCTTTGGTGGAGTGGGGGGGGGGGAGTAATTCGGTAAAATTATAAAAATTGAGGTATTTGTAACTTCCGAACGGGTGTTCAGATCTTAATGAAATTTGATATCTAGAAGGATCTTGTGCTTTAAAACTCTCATTTTAAATCCTGACCAGATCCGATGACATTGAAGGGAGCTGGAGGGGGAAACCGGAATTCTTGGAAAACGTGAAAATCGAGGTATCTTACAAATGGGTGATAGGATCTTAATGAAACTTAATATATAGAAGAATCTTATGTCTCAGATAATCCATTTTCAATTCGAATTGGATCCAAGGATATAGAGGGTTGGAGGGAAAAACAGAAACCTTGGAAACCGGAAATCTTGGAAAACGCTTAGAGTGGAGAGATCGGAATGAAACTTGATGGGAAGAATAAGCACAAGCTTTAGATACGAGATTGACATTATTGGTATAGATCCGTTCTCTTTGGGGGAGCTGGAAGTTGTTAATTTGGAAAAATTAGAAAAATTGAAGTGTTTTTAACTTAAGAATGGGTGACCGGATCTTAATAAAATCTGATAATTAAAAATAACTCATGTCTCAAAGCTCTTCTTTTAAATACCGACCAGATCTATTGACATTGGGGGGGGGGGGAGTTGGAGGGGGAAAACAGAAAACTTGGAAAACGCTTATAAACGCCGTAGATACGTAATTGCCGTAACCGGACTGGATCCGCTTTCCTTGGGGGACTTAGGTGGTGTGGTTCAGTGCTTTGGTGATTTTGGCGCTTCCGGACGTGCTAGGACGATGAAAATTGGTAGGCATGTCAGGGAGCTGCACTAATTGACTCTTTACAGTTGTTTTCCCCGATTTGACCATCTTGGGGGCTGAAGGGAGAGGAAAAATTAGAAAAATTGAGGTATTTTTAACTTACAAATGGGCGATCGGATCTTAATGAATTTTGATATTTAGAAGGACCTCGTGTCTCAGAGCTCTTGTTTTAAATCCCGACCGGCATTAAGCCTTTGATTTTTCTCTTATAGCAAGCTATTGATTCTTAGAATTTTACTAGAGCTCATATCACATGAGCTCTTGGCTCCTCTTGAGCTCGTCACAAGTGCCATATGAGCTCTTAGCTCTTGTTTTTGACGAATAGTATATAAATATAAGTAGATTCAAAAATTTATTAAATACCCCTAAGAGGTTTCCTTCCTCCCTTACCTGTATTTATGACCCCAGGGCAAGATTGCCCAATGTTTATTATGCACCTTCAGGAACATATGACTTTAACTCCGTAAAGCAAAGTATATGATTACCGCGGTTCCAAACCGGGGTAATCAGTCATTTATGAACGAGCCTATAAATCGTCAACTATATGAGATGTTGGGGAAAAACCAAAATATTCTAAGATACGGCACTATTGGGAATAAAATGAGATCCCGTGGAACTAAAATGGACGAATATCCTACAACTTTAGATAAAAAAAATAATGTTCGTATATTTTATAGGCGTTTCTTTACTTTTAAGAGCCAATAATGTTTAAAATAATGTGTTTTAAAGAATAACGTTCTTTTTTAAAAATAATATTCATACATTTTATAGGCCTAAAATCGCTATTTCTTTACCTTTAAAGGCCGATAATGTTTAAAATAATGTGTTTTTAAGAATAATGTTCTTTTTAAGAATAACTTTCTTTTTAAAAATAATGTTCATACATTTTAAAGGCCTACAATCAGTGTTTCTTTACTTTTAAAGGCCAATAATGTTTAAAATAATGTGTCTTTAAGAATATTGTTCTTTTTAAAAATAAAGTACATACACTTTATAGGCGTACAATCGGTGTTTCTTTACTTTTCAAGGCCAATAATGTTTAAAATGATGTGTTTTTAAGAATAATGTTCTTTTTAAGAATAATGTTCTTTTTAAAAATAACGTTCATACATTTTATAGGTCTACAATCGGTGTTTCTTTACTTTTAAAGGCCAATAATGTTTAAAATGATTTGTTTTTAAGAATAATGTTCTTTTTAAAAATAATGTTCATACATTTTATAGGTCTACAATCGGTGTTTCTTTACTTTTAAAGGCCAATAATGTTTAAAATGATATGTTTTTAAGAATGATGTTCTTTTTAAAAATAATGTTCATACATTTTATAGGCCTACAATCGGTGTTTCTTTACTTTTAAAGGCCAATAATTTTATCTGCTTTGTAACAGCTGTGTAACCTAACAAATTCCCATTCGTATGAGGTGTTAAAAATGATATTGCCTCAAGGTGTTGTTGCCAATTATACATGTTTTCAACTTCCTTTTAAATCTGGTCGTAATAATAAGAAGATGTCAACATTCTTAATGATATTCTGGCAAACCCCTTAAGGAGTGTTTAAGCCAATGAGAAAGGAGAAAATCTTGAATACTAAGAATTATTGCTAAAAATCATCTCTTATAACTACAAACTTAATAATCTTTGGGATTATTAATCAGTATAAGATCTACAAAATGACACAAAAATCAAGGCTGTATAATTAGTACAACTCTTTTAAATAGTAAAGGAAGGATATCTTAAATAGCAAATTTTAAAGGAAACTGATGATAATAAAAAAAAAAATTCCCGGCCAGAAATTTTGAAATCATGTGGGAAATCGAGAGGCTACTTTACAATTCTCTACATCTTCTAAAAGTAATTTTATTACTACTTTTAAAAATTAGAGGTGTCCCCACTAATTAATTTTTTATGAAGCTCTAAAGAATAAAAATGCGAATTTGTTCGGCCTATTCATGTTAAAGCTTTCAATGAAGCCACAATAATTTTTTCATCAAAGAATCTGCTCGTGTCTGCTGTTAATACGCATTTCACTGCTATAGGAAAATAGCATTGGCTTCAAACCTGGGAGATCCACCTTAATAAGCAACTAGATTACAGAAAATGATCCTTATGCTCTCGAAAACTCTCCCAACTCCTTAAGCCCCATATAACTTACAATTTAATATAATTTCCAGTCCTTCCTTGCATACCACCCTCAAAAAATTTTCTTCCTCAGTCGAATGAATACTTGACAAACAAACAATTATTTTAGGGAATTCCCTCTTACTTTCTTACATTCGATTCATTATCGTGTTTTTTCATAAACATACGTCGTTGATATATAAATATTTGGCGAATCAGAAGGAGAAACCTTATTCAGGAGTTATAGAAAGGAGATAGGTGCTTTTGGCTTATGAATAATATTGTTATTTGGAATATACAGTTTTTAATTCGAGAAATTTATGACACCGAGTAATTTCAGGGAGGACGCAGAAATTTCAGAGGGCATATGATTAAGAAAAAGAGGGGGGAATTAACTTTAGAAAGGTAATCTTCCAAAAAATTTATGTAGATGGTAAACTTTCGCAAAAATTGCTAATTGAAAAAACACTGATTCCTAAAAATCATCTAGGTTTATTTTAAAAGTAAGTTGGAATTATCAAAAACAGATATCCAAATAGTGGCTTAAGCAGCACAAAAGATTGGTGTCATATCTTGGAGTTACATGGTATGCATGACTTCGCAAGGTGTTCACCGCAAAACGGAATTTGTAGTGGTTTCAAAAATTGGTCTCTAACAGATTTTCCGCAGATTATGTTTCGGTGGAGGATAATTTCTGGGGGTGGGTAAAGGCCTAGACCCGTAGACAGTGAAAGGGTGAAGGGAACCCCATTAATAGACATAAAAATGAGAAATGAATCTCCGTTAATGATTTCTAACGCCCGGTTTTCTTGGTTTTTGCGACAACAAAGCAGCATTTTTATGAATCATCTTGACAGGCATTTAAATCATGACTTTAAAAAAACAAACAATTCCAATAAGATTGAAAATGTAAATATTCTAACTTACGTTTTACCCAATGATATTGCCTCACAATTATAGAATACTGAAAAACTGAGTACGGTTGTACAGTTGCACGAGAGTTCAGTTACACGAGGTTTCAGTTGCAGGATGGCAGAGTTACACAGGGTTCATTTGCATGATGGCTTAGTTAAACGGTGTTAAGTTCTGCGGGGCTTGAGTTGCGGCAGGAACCTTTATATTTTTTACTGCGCAAACATTTCTGCGGCACAAACCTTAAGTAAATTAAAAATTTTCAGGGATGGCAATCAGAAGGTAAAATTGACTCATAGAGTTTGAAAATTACCTTTCCTTTTGTCTGTTCGTTTAAGAAAACGAATTCTATAAAAATTCTACAAAATTTTTTCTTGTGTAAATCAGATTTGGGGGGGGGGGGGGTAAACATTCCCAAAGGGAAAATGTATTCACTTACACTGAATATCGTTTTTGTGTCTATAATTCCCTCCAGAGCCAAAACTCGGTCTCCTACTGCTGCATGATGAAACTGATAACAATAGAAAAAGAGAATGGGTTGGCACAGCTTATACGTGCGCACAAAACTTGCAAATTGTGAAAAAATTTACATATTTTGATTAAATTCATTTTATTTTACTTGCAGTAAACTTTTGATACAGAGATATATGTCACTGATACAGATATACAGACTGATACAGACTGACACTGATACAGACTGATATGTCCTGATACAGAGATATATGTCACACAAGTAGCGCTAGTGTTACATGAAATACGACTAATACAAACAATAATCCTCGTTACATTTACGTCAATTCTTTTTTTGGAACTGGTTAAAGGAGATATCTAGAAAAGTGAAAATAGTAAGATGCCATGGTATTGTGCATGGAGGCAGTTCTACATTTATGGATTATCATGAATCTGGAATGCCCGTTCCCTTTAAAAAAAAAATCACCGTTCCCTTTTTGCAGCACTTAGCCTAGCTAAATAGGCTACTACAAAACAACAAAATTAAGGTATACCCAGAAAAAAAAATATCTAATCATTCGAACTCACACTTAAGAAACAATTTAACGAAAACTAAAAATCACATCTAATAGCAGTACAGTAAATTAAAAAATAAATAAATAACCAAAATAATGATGCAAACAAAATAATCAACTTCATTTTTCACAAAATAATTCACTCATCCTCATACTTTACTCCCCTCATACATTGTTTCACAATTTGTAGGCTATCATCGTATTGGCATACCTTTACTACTTATTACTATGTTTCTTAAAAAATTATCTGAAATCTACTCAGACATGTACTTTTCCACGGGAGCGTTTACATGACGTCGAATGCACAAAGAAGATGGTACCGATTTGAAACCCAAAGAGAGACACACTTTTTATTATACATATCATCAATATACAAATAACCACATCAGCCACTTTAGAAAGTCAAAGACTTGTTAGTAGTGGCTGATAAACATTAATGAGCACCAATACCAACAACATTAAAAAAAAAAAAAAAATAAAAAAAATGAAACGAAATGAAACAAAAAAGTGGGAAAAAGAAAACAACAGGAAAACAAAGAATAAGAAGAGAGAGAAAAAAAAATCATACTTAAAAAAAAACAAATCAATAAGCCATCCCATTTAAATTATTTGCTTATTTTCTACCCAGAAGGTGGTTCTTCAGTCTACTCTTAAACTGGCTAACATTTTCAGATAACCTTATACTCATTGGTAAAGAATTCCACATTACTGGTCCAGCTCACGGACGTCCAATTCACGGATTTGGCAGTCCTTAATTTTCTTTCTAAGTGTCAGTAATTTCCGACGAGCCTCTCTAACAGAAAGTGGCATATAATCTGTCAAATAAATATTAGAAAAGTTCATAACAACTTTTCTATTATTTTTTTAGTATTTTTCAGCAGTGCCAGAGGAATCTCTGTGTTGTGCATCTCAACTTTGATGTATTTTTTCTCCTTTCCATATTCCAAAACTGAATAATCTTAAATAGGTTCATAGTCAAGCCCATCTTTGACGAGCTTTCCGAGCACCACTTCTGCTGATGCTGCGTCACTCGCCGAAACGTTCCTTAAAATCACATTCTTTCGCGTTTCTTTACCTTCTACTCGTCGGAGGTTTTGCTTACCTGTAAAAAACAGTGTTGTCAACTTTGCATTTTCACTAGCCAAAACCGAAATTTGCAACTTCAGATTTGACGCTTCATCTTCTACGGTAGAAACTCGCAGCTTTAATTCAGAAATTTTCCTATTTGAATCCGTCACTGATTTTTCCACTTCCGTTAATCGGTTTTCTACTGCTTTCATACTTACCGCTAGACCTTGTAAAGCAGTTGAATTGCCCTTTACTGTTGCTAAAATTATAGCTATGCTGTCAGATAAGGATTTTATTGACAATTCTTCAACTGATGTGCCTGCCGAGACATTTGAAATTTTAGAGCTGTCGAGCTCTTGCTGCTTCTTTTGTTTTTTCGTCATTCCTAATGAGCCTCTCCAATAAATTTAAATAAATAATCAAAAGAATGCGCTCACCTAGAAAGCTCCTTTTTTTACCCACATAGAGCAAAACATATAATTTGCTTTATAGGCCGTTAATTGAGCGACTGCGAACAGCTGAATTCACGAAAAATCAAGCCTTAAATTGCTTATTTTCCTCTCTAATAAACGATTATCTTGATATTACTGGCCGATTTTAAAATCTCTTTTCCCTCCTCATAAACACCTGGCAACACATAATAGCCAGGTCAGGATGCAAGCAAATCTACCTGTTCCAATACATTCAGGTAATTAGAAAAAAACAAGTTTTTTTTAGCTGAAAGTAAGGGGCGACATTAAAACTTAAAACGAACAGAAATTACTTCGTATATGAAAGGGGCTGCTTCCTCATCAACGTCCCGACGTCCCGCTCTTTACGCTAAAGTTTGGCTCTTTCTCTCAACTCTACTTTTTAAAACAGTAAAAAACTTTAACGTAAAGAGCGGGACATTGATGAGGAAGCAGCCCCTTTCATATACGAAGTAATTTCTGTTCGTTTTAAGTTTTAATGTCGCACCTTGCTTTCAGTTAAAAAAACTTGTTTTTTTTTTGTTTAATTTCTGAACGTTTTTGAATCAATGTATGTTTTGATTTTGGCTCTCCGCAGAGGAGTAATTAAAACCAAATTTGCATATTTTTTTATTTTTTTTGGCTAAATGGCTTTCTCATAATTTTGATTGAACGATTTTGAGAAAAAAAGGAGTGGGAGAGGAAGCCTAGTTGCCCTCCGATTTTTTGACTTAAATAGGAAACTAGAACTTTTAATTTTTTGCGAATGAATGTATTAGTAAAAGATATACGCAACTTATAAATTAGCTTACGTAACAAACTTTTGTATTCTCATGTTTTTATTACATATATGAGGGGGTTCACCTCCTCGTCAGTACCTCGCTCTTTACACTAAAGCTTAAATTTTGTCGCAATTCATTAAGAATGACCCCTGAATAAAAAAAACCGTAGAATAAATAGTTGAAATTACTAAAAATACTTTAGCGTAAAGAGTGAAGTATTAGGAGGAGGTGAGCCCCTCATATGCGTAATAATCTCTGTTCGTTTTAAGTTTTAATGCTGCTCCTTACTTCCAGTTGAAAAAACTTTTTCATATTTATTTTTTTATTGTGTTTTTTTTTTAATAATGCTAGAAATTCCTGCGCTCCCTTCATGGAAATTTTCTTCCCCATGACAAATTCCTCGATGGAAAGCTCCCCAAATATATCCCCCAACATACCCCCCTCTTCTCAACCCCTCCCCCAACCAAAAAATCCCCCTGAAAACGTCTTTACACTTCCCAATAACCCTTACTATATGTAAGCACTGGTCAAAGTTTGTAACTTGTAGGCCCTCCCATGAGGACTGTGGGGGAGTAAGTGGTCCCCAAAGACATAGTTATAAGATTTTTCGACTACGCTGAGTAAAATGGCTATATCAGAATTTTGATCTGCTGACTTTGGGAAAATAATTAGCATGGGAGGGGGCCTAGATGCTCTCCAATTTTTTGGTCACCTAAAAAGGGCACTAGAACTTTTCATTTCCGTTAGAATGAGCCCTCTCGCAACATTCTAGGACAACTGGATCAATACAATCACCCCTGGAAAAACAAAAAAACAAACAAACAAATAAACACGCATCCGTGATCTGCCTTCTGGCAAAAAATACAAAATTCCACATTTTTGAAGATAGGAGCTTGAAACTTCTACAACAGGGTTCTCTGATACGCTGAATTTGATGGTGTGATTTTCGTTAAGATTCTATGACTTTTATGGGGTGTTTCCTCCTATTTCCTAAAATGAGGCAAATTTTCTCAGTCTCGTAACTTTTGATGGGTAAGACTAAACTTGATGAAACTTATATATTTAAAATCAGCATTAAAATGCAATTCTTTTGATGTAGCTATTGGTATCAAGATTCTAATTTTTAGAGTTTTGGTTACTATTGAGCCGGGTCACTCTTTACTACAGTTCGTTACCACGAACTGTTTGAAAAACTAAACGAGTAGCATCTTTAAATTAGGCTATCTTTTTTTGTGTTTAAATTCACTTATGTGACAATTAACTCCCCTCTAAATATTATGGAAGAAATGATACTATCAAAAACTAATTTAGAATTATTAATGAATTTTGCCAGGATTCGCTCCTGTTTCAACCCGTGTACCCGTACGTACATGGTGCTTTTTCATCCGACTTAATTTGATTGACTCCACGTGTATTTTGTCACAAAGTGCAGTTCAAGTATTTTTTTTTTTTTTTTATCTTATTAGAAAACCCTGATCAAACAGTTTGTGGTAACGAACTGTAAGTAAGGAGCGACCCGGCTCAATAATAATCCGAAACTCTAAAAAAAAGGGGTTTTGATACCAGTATATATAACAAAAGAATCGAATTTTTATGCTGGTTTCAAATATGCAGTTTAGTCTTACCAATTAAAGGCTATCAGTCTGAGAAAATTTGCCTGTTTTCGAAAAAAGAAGAAATAACCCCTTAAGGTAATAGAATCTCAATGAAAATCACACCATCGTATTCAGCGTATCAGAGAACCCTACTGTAAAGGTTTCAAGCTCCTATCTGAAAAAATGTGGTATTTTGTGTTTTTGGCCAGAAGAAAGATCATGGATGAGTGTTTTTTTATTATTTTTTTCCAAGGGGTGTTCGTATCGACCCAGTGGTCCTAAAATATCGTGAGAGGGCTCATTCACACGGAAATTAAAAGTTTTAGTGCCCTTTTTAAGTGAACAAAATAATTGGAAGGCAACTAGACCCCTTCCCACGCCCCTTTTTTCTTAGAATCGTCCGAACTAAATTTTGGGATGGGCATTTTGTTCAGCATAGTTAAAAGACCGAATAAATATGTCCTTGGAGATATCATGACCCCCCACAGCCCATGGGGAAAGGTCTTTAAGTTACAAAATTTGCCCATTGTTTACGTATAGTATTTGTTATTAGGAAGTATGCATACATTTTTTTTGAGAGGGGTAAATTTTCTTCTGATTGAATTTCCCACGAGGATAATTTTTCATGGAGAGGGAAGTTTCCATGGGGTGAATTTTTCAGTAAAAATTTTACTCTAGGGGAATTTACCAAAATTCCTATGCAAAATTCTTCTCATGTCCTGCTTTCTCATTGCCGGCTCAATTATATGTTTGGATTTGTTAAGGGTAATTTTCCGGTGGAAATTTTCACCGGGATTGAATTGTCTTGAGAATAAATCGGTGGAGAGGAGGGATTTATCTGTGGAGGTGTTGCCAGATTTCCCGGCATTATTTAAAAAACGATCAGAACTTAAATTTTAAAAAAATAGTTTTTTCACCTGAAAGTAAGAGTAACATTAAAACTTGAAACGAATAGAAATTATTACGTATATGAGGGGGGTCGCTCCTCCTCAACATCTTGCTCTTTACGCTGAAGTTTGAATTCTGTCCCAATTCTTTAAGAATGACTTCCGAAACACTGTTTGTTTAATTCGAAAATAATTTTTTTAAGTACTAAAAACTTTAGCGTAAAGAGCGGGGTGTTGAGGAAGACCAAACACCTCATACACGCAATGAATTCTTTTCATTTTATGTTGCTCCTTAATTTCAGGGGAAAAAATGACATCTTTTATTTAATTGAATGTTGAACCTGCGAGTCAAATGTCGACGGGAAGGTAACCAAAAAAATAAACAAACCTACAAAATCAGCAAAGTTTGTGCATACCCTGGTCCCACATCTGGATTTATTGAGGGACAAAGGAGGTACATTCGTTTGAAATCAGAGTTAAAATGCGCATCGACTCTCGCTTTTTTTTTCCTGTGACTTAGCTAACGAATTTATCGGAAAAATTATGATTTTATCAAATGTATAATTTTTTAAACCTTCAATATATTGTATTATTTTTATTTATCTGCTGAAAACGGGTCTTGGGAAGTGGCCCATGGGTTGATTGGAAATACATTTCAAGATTAATAATGCAATATGGCCTATGCTATTAGTCTTGTGAAAATGGCAAATTAAAAGTGGTAACGCTACATGTTTAATTTGACCTGTGCATTCTATTGCTTGCTTTATTTAATTTTTGTTTCGTATTTCGTATTGCTTTTAGTCCTTTCAAGGCCACTTTATTCTTGGTGATTTTTTATATGAAAATTCTCGAGATACGGTGGGATAATTTAAAAACCACGGAAACCAGAATAACCAAGTATTGACTACTATCGAAAAAAAAAACAAACACAAAAAAAAGAAGCTGAAAATCTCTACTAAACAAATTCTAAACTTTCTTACTTTTTAAAAGAATTAAGTGATTACTGTCATTGAATTTATTGAAATAAGAATTTGGTTTAGTTAAAAAGATGTCCTGGGGTGCCGATTAGGGAGAGGGGGGGGGTCTAATTGCTCTCCTGAACTTATAAAACAATCGGTTCTTGTGTATCAGCCAATACACACTCGAGAGGTGAAGTTGATTACAATGAAATATAACTTTCATGTAACCTTTAGTTTATATTATAATATAGTTGGGCTACATAGGTGCACATTAAGGGGGGAGGGGTAAAATATTTGGAAAGCGCCCTCAACTTAACCCCCTCCCTCCCTCCCCCAAATGTGCAAATATATAGCCAAAGAAAACGATTATAAATTAAAGTTCTTCAGATGAAAACATGCTAAGAAAAATTTTTCAGGCTGAGTTGTCTTCCAAAATTTTGAATAGATGGAGGAGGATCGTGTGTACCTGTGTTATCTTCTGGTGTATTGGTGCTGCGGTGAGTTGTTAGTAGTAGTAGTAATTTTAATATGGTCGGCGCTGTCCTTCCCATGTAGAATTATGCATAGGCTATATTATGGAGTGGGTGATGTGTGAATATGTATTGGAGGTGGAAGGGCGGGATCTCTGGTTCTTGAGCCTCAAACGAACCCAGCTTAATAATTTACTATTATTCTATAATATTTGTATTCTCTTTACAGCTACAAAAGTTTGTCATCCTACCACCCAAACATCTGTCCAAAGACCAAATATTTTCAAAAGAAAAGGAATATCCTGAATTGTATTCTTGTTCAGGATCTCAATAAATATTTCTCAAGTGGCCTAGGGAGGGGTCTTACGAGAGATTGAGAGTAATTCGAACCCTCTTATTATTTTGTTACTTTTTTTCGATTTTTCTTTATTTTGTCATATCTATTCAGAATAGAAGAGAAAGAGGGTAGACTAGACATTCCTAAAAAAAACAGGAGAACAGGAGCACCTTATTTCTCATTTTCATACTTTGATAATTGTTCAAAGGTTTTCAAGAGAGGGAGAGGGCGTTGCATCTCTCGTCTCAACTGGTGGAGGTAATTTAAATGTAATTACTCCCTTAAGTGAGTTAAATATCTCTAAAATACATCCTAGCTAAGAAAAATCATTTTACGTTTTCTTAATTTTCTTTTATCAAACAGTTCGTGGTAACAAACTGTAGTAAGGAGCGAACCGGCTCAATAGTAAACGAAACTCAAAAAAAAGGAATTTTGATACTAAAAGATACATCAAAAGAATTGGATTTTTATGCTGATTTTAAATATATAAGTTCCATCAAATTTAGTCTTTGTCATCAAAAGTTATGAACCTGAGAAAATTTGCCTCATTTTGGAAAATAGGGGGAAACACCCCCTAAAAGTCATAGGATCTTAACGAAAATCACACCACCGCATTCAGCATATCAGAGAACCCTATAGAAAAAATTTTCAAGGTCCAATCTACAAAAATGTGGAATTTCATATTTTTTGCCAGAAGACAGATCACAGGTGCTTGTTTATTTGTTTTTTTTTTGTTTTTTTTTCTTTTTCCCAGGGGTCATCGTATCGACCAAGTGGTCCTAGAGTGTTGCAAGAGGGCTAATTCTAACGGAAACGTGCCCTTTTAAGTGACCAAAAAATTGGAGGGCACCTAGGCCCCCTCCCACGCTCATTTTTTCCCAAAGTCAACTGATCAAAATTCAGAGATAGCCGTTTTGTTTCGCATAGTCGAAAACCACAGTAACTATGTCTCTGGGGATGATTTACTCCCCCACAGTCCCTGGGGGAGGGGCTGCAAGTTACACACTTTAACCAATGTTTACATACAGTAATGGTTACTCGGAGGCTATGTGGGAGGATCTTTCCTTGGAGGAATATTTCATGGGGGAAGAGAAATTCAATGAAAAGGGCGCAGGATTTTCTAGCATTACTATTAAAAAAACAATGAAAATATAAACATGAAAAAGTTTTTTCAATTGAAAGTAAGGAGTAGCATTAAAACTTAAAACGAACAGCTTATTACGCATATTTTTAGTAACTTCAACTATTTATTCTACGACCTTTCTGATTCAGGGGTCATTCTTAAAGAATTGGGATAAAACTTAAGATTTTGTGTGAAGAGCGAGGTATTAACGAGGGGGTAAACCCCCTCATATACATAATTAAAAATATAAGAATATAAAAGTTTGTTACGTAAGTTAATTCTTAAGTTACGTATATTTTTTACTAATAAAAACGTTCGTTAAAAATTAAAAGTTCTAGTTGCCTTTTTAAGTAACCGAAAAATTGGAGGGCAACTAGGCCTCCTTCCCCACCCCTTATTTCTTAAAATTGTCTTATCAAAACTAAGAGAAAGCCATTTGGCCAAAAAAAGAATTAATATGCAAATTTCATTTTAATAATTTATGTACGGAGAGCCAAAATCAAGCATGCATTAATTCAAAAACGTTCAGAAATTAAATTAAAAAAAAACTAGTTTTTTTTAACTGAAAGTAAGGAGCGACATTAAAACTTAAAACGAACAGAAATTACTCCGTATATGAAATGGATTGTCCCCTCCACAATCCCTCGCTCTTTACGCTAAAGTTTGACTCTTTGCCACAATTCTACTTTCTAAAACAATTAAAAACTTTAGCGTAAAGAGCGAGGGATTGCGGAGGGGACAATCCATTTCATATACGGAGTAATTTCTGTTCGTTTTAAGTTTTAATGTCGCTCCTTACTTTCAGTTAAAAAAACTAGTTTTTTTATATTTAATATTAAAAAAAGCCCATCAGACTAACCGTGTTTCAAACTATAAGCTGTAGGAAAAATTGGATTTTACAGCTTTACAGTGTTACAATGAGAAAAAAGTTGGGAGACGTGCTGCGAATGGAAGATGGCAGATATTCGCAGATTCTCCTTTTTGGTCAATTATCCGGGGCCTAACGAAAAGCAGGGCGCCCCATTTTAGTTGGGGGGGGGGGTCATATGGAAGGATTTAAGGAAAATTAGATATTCTTGGGTGGGAGTAAAGAGGGAGGCTTCAGATATGATGGTACGGAGATGGATATGCTGGTGCTGGAGGAGGAACGTGCCTAGCTATGTTGGTGTTAGGCAGCGAGTTTTAGTATATGTAAAGAATCCATAAAAGTAGGGATTCAAAATGGCTTCTCACCTAACAGTCTCCCTTTTTTATTTATAGTGCTAAATCAAATTAAAGTCAAAAAGGGTAAAGTCCAATTAAGCGCTAGTTTTCTATAATCCTAGAAACATAAGGAAACAAAATTAGTTGGTTTATTTGTACTAGTTTTTATGGCACTTGGTATTAACCAAGTGACATATAGCGATCGCAAATTCTGTCGGTCTGTCAGTCTGTCGGCCTGTCCGTCTGTCTGCCGCGGTTTTCCTACCTTAGGCACTTCCAGGAAAGCTAGGACGATGAAACTTGGCAAGTGTATCAGGGACTGGACCAGATTAAATTAGAAATAGCCGTTTTCCCGATTTGACCGATGGGGGGGATTGGGGGCCGGTTAATTCCCGAAAAAATAGAAAAAATGAAGTTTTTTAACTTAAGAACGGGTTATAGGATCTTAATGAAATTTGATTTTTGGAAGGATATCGTGTATGAGAGCTTTCATTTTAAATCCCGACCAGATCCGGTGACATTGGGGGGGGGGATTTCGAGAAGGGGAACCTAAAATCTTGGAAAACGCTGAATTCTGAACAAATTAGAAAAATGAGGTATTTTAAACTTATGAAGGAGTGATCGGATATTAATGAAATTTGAAATTTGGAAGGATATCATGTCTCAGAGCTCTTATGCTAAATCCTGACTGGATTCGGTGACATTGGGGGAAATTGGGGGGGGGGGCCTAAAATCTTGGAAAACGCTTAGAACCAAGGGATCGGGATGAAACTTGGTGGTAAAAATAAGCGCAAGTTCTAGATACGTTATTTAAATAACCGGAACGGATCTGCTCTATGTGGGGGAGTTGGGGGGGGGGGGGTTAATTTTGAAAATAAAAAAAATGAGGTATTTTTAACTTACGAAGGAGTCATCGGATGTTAATGAAATTTGAAGTTTGGAAGGATATCGTGTCTCAGAGCTATTATTTTAAATTCCGACAGGATCCGGTGACACTGGGGGGAAATTGAGGGGGGACCTAAAATCTTGGAAAACGCTTAGAGTGGGGGATCGGGATGAAATTTGGTGGGAAAAATAAACACAATCTCTAGATACATGATTGACATAACCGGAACGGATCTGCTCTCTTTGGAGGAATGGGGGGGGGGCTTAATTCTGAAAAATTAGAAAAATGAGGTATTTTTAGCTTACGAAAGAGTGATCGGATCTTGAAAATCGGATCTTGAAATGAAATTTGATGTTTGGAAGGATATCATGTCTCAGAGCTCTTATATTAAATTTCGACCTCATCCGACGAAGGAGAAGTTGGGGGGAGGGGCGGAACCTATAATCTTGGAAAATGCTTAGAGTGGTGGGATCAGGATGAAACTTGGTGGCAAAAATGAGTACAAGTCTTAGTACGGGATTGACACAACCGGAACGGATATGCTGTCTTTTGGGGAGTTGGGGGAGGGAGGGTTAATTCTAAAAATTAGAAAAAATGATCTATTTTTAACTTGCGAAAGAGTGATTGTATCTTAATGAAATATGATATTTAGAAGGACCTCAAAAGTCAGATCTCCTATCTCTTTTCTCCCAACCGGGTCCAGTTTCATTAGGGGGGGGGGGGGGGTTGAAATCTTGGAAAACGTTTAAAACGGAGAGATCAGGATGAAACTTGGTGGAAAGAATAAGCAAAAGTCCAAGATAGGTGACTGACATAACCGGACCGGATCCGCTCTCTTTTGTGGAGTTGGGGGGGGGGGGGTAATTTGAAAAAATTAGAAAAAATGATGTATTTGTAACTTACGAACGGGCGATCAGATCTTAATGAAATTTGATATATAGAAGGATCTTGTGCATTAAAACTCTCATTTTAAATCCTCGCCAGATCCGGTGAAATTGAAGGGAGTTGGAGGGGGAAGCTGGAATTCTTGGAAAACGTGAAAATCGAGGTATCTTACGAATAGGTGATCGGATCTCAATGAAACTTGATATATAGAAGAATTTTATGTCTCGGATGCTCCATTTTCAATTCGAATTGAATCCGGGGACTTAGAGGGATGGAGGGGGGAAACAGAAATCTTGGAAACCGGAAATCTTGGAAAACGCTTAGAGTGGATATATCAGGATGAAACTTGATGGGAAGAATAAGCACAAGTTATAGATACGAGATTGACATAACTGGTACGGATCCGTTCTCTTTGGGGGAGCTGGAGCTTGTTAAATTGGAAAAATTAGAAAAATTGAGGTATTTTTAACTTAAGAACGGGTGACCGGATCTTACTGTAATTTGATATTTAGAAGGAACTCATGTCTCAGAGCTCTTATTTCTATTCCCGATCAGATCTTTGGAGATCTGGTTGTTGGAAGGAGTTGGAGGGGGAAACCAGAAATCTTGGAAAATGCTTATAAATGTTGTAGATACGTGACTGACGTAACCGGACTGGATACGCTTTCTTTGGGGGAGTTAGGTGGTGAGGTTCAGTGCTTTGGCGAGTTGGGTGCTGCTGGACGTGCTAGGAGGATGAAAATTGGTAGGCGTGTCAGGGAGCTGTACAAATTGACTTGATAAAGTCGTTTTCCCCGATCCGAACATCTAGGGGGCTGAAGGGAGAAGAAAAATTAGAAAAATTAAGGTATTTTTAACTTACGAGTGGGTGATCGGATCTTAATGAATTTTGATATCTAGGACCTCGTGACTCAGAGCTCTTATTTTGATTCCCGACCGGCATTAAGCCTCTGATTTTCCTTTTAAAGCAATCTATTGACTCTTAGAATTTTGCTAGAGCTCATACCGTATGAGCTCTTGGCTCTTCCAATCTCGCCAAAAGTGCTATATGAGATCTTGTATTTATATATATTTGATAGGCTATGAAGTAATAATTTTTATCCGTTTTAAGTTTCAACTTCGTTCTTTACTTCCCTCGGAAAAACTTTGTTTTTTTTAAATTAATCTTTTCTTAGACAGAGCTATTAAGCGGACTATGTTTTTTGTTTTGGTTTTATGCGGCCCGCTGATATCAAAGCTATTTATTAATATAGAATGGCAAACCAACAAACAAATCAATTTAAATCATTTTGAATCAATTTGATCTTACAGAATCAAAATCTATTCAAAATTACGAGCAAATGAATAGCGCAATAGACGGGGATATTAGAGTAGAGCTTGGTTAAATTTTGAGATTGAATATCCTGTTGGATTTGAGGGAAACAGAAGGGGGATATGTACTGCAGCATTAGTGGTGAATCTGGCTGAAAAATCCGTGTGTATACAACATTCACCTTCGCCCTCCTGACAGCTTGTTTATGCTATACAACTGTCGTCTGCAGCCGCTCATTGCTGACAATTTTAGGAAAAGCCAATTTAAGATTGTTTGCTTATGGCACTCGGTATTTACCAAGTGACATATATCGATCGCAATTTCTGTCGGTCTGTCGGACTTTCGGTTTCGGTTTTGCTAGTTTGGGCACTTCAAGATAAGCTAGGAGGATGAACTTTGGCAGGCATATCAAGGACCAGACCAGATTAAATTTAAAATAGTCGTTTTCCCGATTCGACCTTCGGGGGGGGGAGTGGGGGGACAGTAAATTCGGAAAAATTAGAAAAAATGAGGTATTTTTAACTTACGAACGGTTGATCGGAATCTTAATGAAAATTGATATTTAGAAGGACCTCGTGTCTCAGAGCTCTGATTTCAAATTTGTACCGGATCCAGTGACATTGGGGGGAGTTGGAGGGGAAAACCAAAATCTTGGAAAACGTTTAGAGTATAGAGATCGGGTTGAAACTTGGAGGGAGAAATAAGCACATGTCCTAGATACGTATAAGCACACTGCTTATTAGCACTTAAATTTCATTAAATTTTTCATTGATACAAATAAACAGGTTTGACAGGCTTTGTGTGGAAACATCTGCGCGTCACACTCTGGACTCTTTCCAACATAAATTCTTTGGCTATCTTGATTTGTCCATGCTGGATGAAAGTCAGACAATGTGGAAGGATTTTACTTTTTTAAATGTGAGTTTCTGTTCTTTTCTTCTTCTGAGTATTGTAATGGGAATAAACGCAGTTTTGGGTCATAGTCAAAAGACTGATATTGGGGGTAATGTTTATATTAACGGACTATTCAGGTAACTAAGAAATAAACTTGTCTCTATTGGATAGCCAGAATTCCATCCCTAGTCCAAATTTAAAATTCATTTGCATTGAAAATGAACTTTACCCCAGCCCCCCCCCCCCGAATATGCGAAAATACACCCTGAATTGGAATACAGCCTACCCTGTTGGATTCAGGATGCAATGCTGACTAGCCTATAGAGGTTTGTTTATTTCAAAGCTACCTGAATTGCCCGTTATGGTAACACCATCGATTTGTGGCTCTCCAGAAGGAAAAACTATGCATTAAAAGGGGTAACAATTAGCCTAGATTATTTTGTTTAATGTTTAAATTCGTTTTTGTGACAATCCACTCCTCTCTAAATATTATGGAATAATTAATATTTACTAAAATGATTTAGCATCTTAAATAAAGGTATTAGCCTACAAATGGGGGTAAATATTTTGTTTTTCATATTATTGACATTCAAATAAATTGATCATACGACTAGATGGCATTTTTTGTGTTCTTTCGAAATATAACAATCTTTTCATTCAATTTTTATCCTAAATTCAATTTTAAATATAACAATCCTAAATTCAATTTTAAGCCCTCTTAGGACCCTTGAAAATATTAATTTCATTCTATATTTTTTGGACATAAATATGAGTTGTAACATTTGTTTCAAACTTGCTATTTCATTATAAATCCATTTTGTAAAAGTTGTATAATTCCAATCATTGATTTGTCAAGATTAAGTTAACTAAAAAAATTCAAAACAAATCTGCCATGTTCTCTTCTTTTTCTGTAAGGTCACTTAATCACTGCCGTTTCTCCTTTATGTCGAAAAAATGCCGAAGCCGACAGAAGAATCATGAACTAATTAAACATGAAATAAATGAACTAACATCATTTTTATACAATCCTAATTGCCGGATTAATGCCAGATTTACCTCTCACTCAATCGGACTTATCTGTCTTGGTTTTTTCTACAATTAGCCATGGCTTGATGCCCACAATTCTTCGATTTTAAGTCATACTTACTCCCGCCGTTTACCCGTGCTATTTAACCAAACACTTGGAAAACTATAGTTTCTATGACTATCTACCTTAGTTCTTCTGCCCTAGGAAAAAAGACGGACGGAAGAAAGGAGAAATTGTTTTGAATATTTTACCCAACTGTCGTGGTAAATTGATGCTTTTGGCTTATATAACTTCAAAATAATGGATTTATAATCAAAAAGTAATTCTGGAATCCGTGGTTAAAGCCTTCTTTACATTCAAAAATCAGAAATATTTGGTCATTTTTAAGGGCTTAAAAAGGGCTAAAATTTGAATTTGCGGGATAAGTGAGTATTATGTTCGTAAAGAGCATAAAAAAGGTATCGAGTGGTATGTTTGCTGTATTCACTAGTCAATAATATAAACAGTGAAATATTTACCCAAATGGGTAAATATTAGGGAAACAATTAGGAAGGAAACACTTAGGAAACGTATTAGGGAAACAATTCTTGTTTCATAATATGCCGAAAATTTTTAGTTAACCCATTTAAAGCTGTTTCCACCATACTTTATCCTAACCAGAACTGTTCAAGGGTGGTGGGACAACAGTATAGTGAGGCTACATGCAAAATGTGTTAACTATGCTTTCTCTGCATATAATAAAGTAGGAAATTGTTTTCTTAACATATTTCCATCTCTTCAGTTTTTTCTTTAAGAAAATACCCCTTGGGCATTTCTCATGCATTTTGCCATGATTTACTCCTGTTTCAACCGGTTTACCCATATATTTATGTTGCTTTATCATCCGGCTTTATTTGATTCACTCGACATGCATTTGGTCACAGAGTACACTTTAAGTATTTCATTTTATAGTTGAAAACCCTGATTTAATGTTTGTTAATAGTGCTGACTTTTTTTTATATTCTTACTAGATAAAATAATCGTTGTTTGTCGCAAATCCAATATGGACCTTCAAGGATAATTAAATTGAAAAACAATAAGTTTTTTCAACTGAAAGAAAGGAGTAATGTTAAAACTTAAAGCGAATAGAAATTGTTACGTATCTAAGGCTGGTTGCCCCCTCCTCAACACCTCTCTCTTTCCGTTAAAGTTTGTTAGTACTTTAAAAAAAGCTTCTTATTGTTCTAGGTAAACGAACCTATTGTTTCAGGATTCATTCTCAAAGAATTGGGACAAAATTAAACTTTAGCGTTGAGGAGGGGGGCAACCCCTTTCAAATACGTAGTAATTTCGGTAAATGTTTAGTTTCGTTTCAGGAGTGTTCTAAAGTGCGTATAACTGCATATAGCAAGATTCTGACGATCTCATATTGTTTCCTTGTCATTATTAGAGAAGCTCATCCATTTCTGGTTGACCCTCCTCCTCCATGGGGATAACTAAAAATGCATTAAGTGGGCTTCCTTACAGGTAACTTTGCCTATAGAGTGAAGCGTATTAGTCCATGAGCCCCGCGGGCAATCGGGCGAGGTCTAAATTCTATATTTATTCAACAAAGGGTGATAAAACTAAAAAACAAAACAAAAAAAACATCAAATGAGGTTTATTAAATAAATATAGAATACAGAACTCGCCCCGCTGCCCGCGGGGCTCTTGGACTAATACGCTTCGCTCTACAGGTAATGTTACCTGTAAGCAAGCCCACTTTACGCATTTTTAGTTTGCCCCATGGAAGAGGAGGGTTAACTAGAAATGGATGCGCTTCTAGAATTAGCATTTTCAACTGGAAACTAAACATTAATTTAATTTCTGATCGTGTTTTAAATAATGCAAGGGAATCTGGCTCCACCTCGACAAAAAATCCTCCTTACGGATATATCTAGACAATTTCATCCTGGTGAAAACTTCCCCTGACAACTACCATTAATATCCCTTCGCGTAAAATTGAGTTAGTGAAGAGAAAAAGCAAGACATAAGAAGAATGTCTTCTTTGTAAAATTTCCACTGAATGTGTAATCTCCTGTGTAAAATTTCCACTGAAAATTCACCCTCTGGTAACTTCCCTCCCCATGGAAAATTCCCTGCAGAAAATTCGTCCCCCAACCCGAAAAACGTATACATACTTCCCAATAACAAATACTATACGCAAACAATGGGCAAATCTTATAAATTAAAGACCTTTTCCCATGGATTGTGATGGGTCGTGTTATCGTTAAAGGAATAGTTATTCGGCCTTTCAGCTATGCTGAAACAAATCTCAAATTTTGAATGGCCAATTTTTAGAAAAAAGGGGCGTTGGAGGGGACTTAGTTGGCTTCCAATCTTTTTGGTCACTTGGTCATCGATCGAATGAGCCCTCTCCCGATATTCTTGGACCTATGGGTCCATATGATCACCCTTCTACTTTTGTTTTCCCTATTGTTTCTACTTTGTATTTGTTTATGATCACCCTTGGAAAATGAAACATCAAAAAAGAAATAACACGCATCCGTAATCCCTCATCTGAAAAAAAAAAAAAAATACAAATTCCACATTTTTTCAGAAAGGAGCTTGAAACTTTTACTATATGGTTCTCTGGTATGCTGAATCTGATGATGTGGTTTTCATTAGGATCCTATGACTTCTGAAGTGTTTCCTTTTTTTTGAAAATCTGGCAAGTATTCTCGGGCTAGAAGCCTTTGTTGTGCAAAACTAAACTTAATGAAACTGATATATTTAGAATCAGCAGAATTTTCCATAAAGGGAGACAGATTTCTTGGCATTATTGAAAAAAAAAACGTAAGAAATTAAATAAAGAATAGCAAGTCTTTTCAACTGAAATTAAGGAGTAACATTAAAAATTAGCCTAAACAAACAGAACAACATTAACCTAAGCAAACTTTAACATTAGAAACATTATCATTAGAGCAACATTAACCTAAACAAACAGAAATTATCATGTATATGAGGAGGGCTGCTCCGTATTCAATGCGGTCTTTGCACTAATTTTTTTTTTTAACTTTAAAAAAGTTTATTATTCTAATAAAACAAGAGTCACTCTTAAATAATAGAACAAAACGTCAAATTTTAGCGCCAAGATTATGGTATTGAGGAGCCGGCAAACTTATTCATATACAGAATAGCTTCTGTTCGTTTTATGGTTTTATTCTACTCCGTACTTTCAGTTTAAAAATCTTGATTTTTTATTTTATTTTCATCTACCTGGATGTGTTTTGTTATGAAGTTTAATATGGAGTCTATCCAGTGTAGAATTATGCACATATTATTGGATTGGTGATGTTGGGGGGGGGGATGCGGGAGGGGTGTGTGTGTGGAATTCCTTGTGCTTGACCCTCTTACGATCCCAGTTTGATGGTTTACTATCATTCTATGATATTTGAATTCTCTTTATAGCTTCAAAAGTTTGTCATCCTACCATTTAAGCATCTATACAATGACCACGCTTTCACTCCATCCATCCAAAGACCCAAAGGAAGGGCAGGTTGTTCCCAAGTTGCCTAGGATGGGGCCTATCTATCAGCAATTCTATCAGCAAAGCCATTCTATTAGCAAAATTGACCGACCGGGAGCAGCACCATTATGCCTAATATATTTTATCGTATTTATTTTGGATGATCAAGGTCAGAGAAGGAGGGAAACTAGAAATTCCTAAAAATAGAAGAACCTTATTTCTCATTCTCATACTTTGATAATTGTTCAGAGTTACTAGAGAAAGAGGGGGGGGGGAGTGCATCCCTGTCCGCAACCAGTGGAGCTCATTTAAAGATAATATCCTCCTTAAGTGAGTGAAATACCTCCGAAGCAGATCTAAACTAAGAAAAATTATTTTACTTACCCTTTATATTTTTTTTTATTAAAGAAAGCCCATCAGACTAACCATGTTTCATACACTAAGCTATAAAATTAAATTAAGCTATAAAATAAAATTGGTATTCACAGATTCTCCTTTTCAGCCAGTCACCTGGAGCCAAAAAGAAAACAAATTGTCCCCCAAACTAGGTCGGGGAGGTGACGAAGGATTTAAGGAAAATTAGAAATTTGTACAGTCTGTACAGAGCGACTCAAAATTCGATCTTCCTTTTCCAGAAGAGAGAATAGTCATTGTAGTATAGTTGTTACTGTGAATGCCCAAAATCTGGTTAATGTTGACATTCACCGGTGTTTGTCTGAAATTCCTATTTCTCTGCTTGTATTCAATTAGAGTGGCGAATCAGCTTTTTCAGTCATATGCAAGCTTTAATGGTAAAAGCTACTTCTGTTTGGGTTGGGTTCAATTAAGTTATAAATCTCAGAAATTGGTGAAAACCTAACCCAACCTGTCACCATGAGATCCTGCATAAAACTGAAAAAGTTAACTGTAACTCCAATGGGAAGATCCAAGGAGAAAAAAAGATATTTCGGACATTCTCTGAATTGTTGATATAAGCAAATTTCGGACATTCACGGTAACGCAGTAACTAAATGTTGTCTTTGTTTCATCAGTTTTTGTATCCTTTACCTCCTAAGAAATTTGTTACTCCTAACAGGAAAAACGCGTTCCTCGTAATGTAACAAGACGTCTATTAGTTTGTTTGATATTTGGTTAAAATTGGATATATTTGCAGACAACCTGTCTGATTCATGCTTTTTGCAACGACATCCCTCTGGTTCTTTTACCTGCTCTTGGGAATGTACGGTTGGTCATATAGACGCAACAATAATCACTTCTTTATGCTGTGTCCGTTTGAAAAGGAAGGCATAAAAGAAATAGATGTAAGGCAACTTACAAATATTGTCTTTCTTTTTCTAGCAGTTAATAATTGATGTGAGATATATTTCTTATATGTATGTAACAATAATGGATATTTATGCAAAATTTTAGGGGTGTAATTAGCCATGGGGCAGAGGGGTGGAGGAACTGTCAACTCTCTCACCCCAGTTTGTCCTCCAGGTGAAATTTAGTGGGTTCTTTTCTGTTATAGTGACTATGCATATAGAAGCTAAGTAGAACCGGTTTTTCATTAGTTTTTTGACAAGTAACAGAATAGATGGGAAATATATAATTTGGGCTATATATTTGCACAAGAGGTGGTTGGGGTATAATTTTTTGACAGTGTGAAGTTAGAAAACAATTCCCACTGTGTAATATGTAAAATAATTATACCTAACATATTTTGGATGCTCACCCGCTATACTTTACCCCCATCCCCCCGAATTTGCAAATATATAGCTCAAATTTGTTTCTAAAGTATTATATTTGCATCATATTTTGAGCTATTTTATTAGGATTAGCCAGAGAAACGAACTTTACTTAGCTTCTATATAGATATGCGCCATAACAGAGAAGTACCATTTAGTTTCTTAAAAAATCATGTCGAAATTAAGATAAACCCGTCTAGATAAAGCATCCAGAGAAACATGACATAGTTTTCTTTAGTATATTTTTGCCGTTATGGTACTATATGGCTCATTTTTCATTTTTCACTGTCATTTTCACTTGATTAGGGAAAATTAGCTCAAGTCCAACCCCCCTTCTCTCCCTGGATTTTGGCAAACTTACGCAACTGAATTTTGGTTTCAGATGGGTCACTTATAAACAGACTGTACAGCTATTAAATTCGTATCTCTCTCGGGACGTCATTAAAGGGAAGGGGATTTGTCCCCTAAATCCCCCCTCTCCCCTCATATATGTCATTATATTGTCTATCTTCTCCATAATAATCCATATTCTCCTGTTTTACCACTTTTACGTCCTTGTGAAATTTTAAATGAATCCAATCTTTTTTGTGTTTTTTTTTATTGTTCCTCCTGCATATCATGCCACAGGATTTGGAGGGGGATATTGTTTTGTTAAGGTTTTAGTTAACATGTGATATTAAATAAAGAAATATATAAAATGAAAAATTTGAAATATATAGAAAAATTTCAAATATAAAATGATAAAATGAAATATATAGAATGAAAAAAGTTTTTTATTTTTTCTAAAAAGTAGAGTTATGAGTCAAACTTTAGCGTAAAGAGCGAGGTGTTGAGGAGGTGACAACCCCTTTCATAAACGGAATAATTTCTGTTCGTTTTAAGTTTTAATTTCGCTCCTTACTTGCAGTTAAAAAACTTGTTTTTTTTTATATTTAATTTTACAATAAAGCTATTACAGTTAAGTAGGAAGATCCAATATAACAAAAACAGTAAACAAATTGGAGTAATTCCTGCAATTTTAGGATCAATACTGGGTTATACAAAATAATGCTGTTTTATTTATGAATGGGACTGTAAAGACCAGAGTGGAAAACTATATGTGTTCGAAAAGCAGATTTAAAGATATAATTTTTCTCCAGGATAAATAATTAAAATTTTGGAATTAATGCACCTTGATCGCATGTGCCATATAGACAAGAGCGATGATTATTTTTTTACTTATAAGACAAGAATTTCCAAAAAAGTTGGAAAGTTTGAAATAATGTCGTTTTTAGTTTTTCGCACGATTTATTTCCATTATGATAAGTATTTATTTATATATGTGGTGGTATATGTAATTGAAAGAGAGATTTGAGCACTCCAAAAGACGGCGGAAAATTTATTAGGTGTTTTCCCAAAGAATTGAAAGTTGACACATTACCAAAGATCGTCCTTTTGGGCCTACCATCCAGGGCCAAACAAGAAGCTAGTCGTCCTTAAATTGGCCGGGAGGTTATAAGGAAAAATATTATGGAAATTAGAAAGTACTTCTAGCTAAGACAGCCAAGAAGTGAAGTTAGGTTAATCCAAATGAAACAGAATTTACTTAAAAATATGCAGAATAATTGCTGCAAAAACATTTTGTATGTAGAGCCGCAATGCTTTATCCCAATTTTAAAGGTACAATTAGGTAAAAAGGTACAAAGGTAAAAATTAAAGGTCTGATTGCCACGACACCCAAGAAGTGAAGTTAGGTCTTTCCAAATGAAACAATATCTACTTCATAATATCCAGAATAATTGCTGCTAAAACATTTTTTATGTAGACCCGCAATGCTTTAACCCCAACCCCCTCCACTAATGTGTGATAGTTTCCAGGTATTATCGCAATGCGTCTCTGATGTGAATTCCTTTACCTATAAATTGAATCTACCGTGGCGAAACAAAAACTGGAAAAACAAGTTACGAGTGGGAAAATGCATTGAGAATATATATAATTCGGGGTATATATTTGTGCATCAGGGGGGGGGAGGTAAAGTATACGAGGATGCATGCAAAGTGTGTTAGCTACAATGATTCTGCCAAATATGAAGTAAGCATTGTTTTCTAACTTCCTGCTGTCCAAATACTTTACTTTCCCCTCTAATGTACAAATATATATCCCAAATTATATCAGTCCAATGTGTTACGCAACCCATTACTTGTTTTCCACTGAGCGTAAGCTAATTGTCTCTTAAAGCAGACAAATGAAACCGGTTTGTTCTCGGGTATTAGACAGTGTAATTCTTGAGTGTTGTTGCTCTAACAGATAAGTACCGAAAGTGATAAAGAGTCAATATGGTAATTAAAAGGACATTAACCTAGTCTCTGTAGGTACCAAATTACTTAGTAATATGATATCTTTTTGACTGAGAGATGCTGTTGACAAAGTTTTAAGAGGAGAACAGTGCGGGTTTAGGAAAGGTAGAGGATGTGTCGACCGAATGTTTACTCTTATGGAGGCCCTAGACGGCCAATCATTTTGATCAAAAGCTTTCATCAATCGATTGACTCTAGCATGAGTCTAGGAACCTGTTTGACGTTTGAGTCAAGTGTTGACTGTGATTGATAGAAAGTTTGAATGACTCAATCATTTTGATCAATCAAGATTGAAGGGTTGATTGAAGGGTCGAATGAAGATTAAGTAAAGCACACGTCAGTCTATTGACGGAAACTTTATCAAAATGATTGACCTTCTAGGGCCTCCTTTAGGTTAATTACTGAGGAGTGTCTGAGTCAATAAACAGGTTTGCTCCTCAGTTTGATGGATTATGAGCAAGCGTTCAATTCTGTAGATAGAAGAGCTTAGGGAAGGTCTTATCCTTGTATGGTATACCAGACAAATATATTAAGAGTATTAGTGCTAGTGCGAGAATAACCTTGTTGCGGTCAAGATAGGAAAGGAGGTTAACAGAAGGTTTTGTATTAAATCAAGAGTTAGTGAAATCCTATCCTACCCCATTTAATATGGATCATTTGGATAAACTTAGTCTTGAGGAGAACAGTAAAGGCAGTGGGAGAACATAGAATCAAATGGGGAAGAAAAACTTTTTTGGACTTAGATTATGCTGATGATTTCCGGCAAATTATTTTCGCTGAAGGGAGGATTTTGGAGTGATCGGAAAAATTGTTATAACTTAGCCTGTCAGCTAAAAGTTTGCTAAGGGTGGGTCTATCTTAAGTAAAATATTTTACGGGGGATTTTTCATGAAATTTGAGCCAGATTTAACGGCATTATTTTCAAAGATCAGAAAGTAACTTAAAAAAAAATATTTTTTTCAACTGAAAGTAAAGCCACATTGAAATTCGAGACGAACATATATTATTCCGTTTAGAAGGGGTTACCTTCCTCCTCAATACCTTCTTCATTTTGAATGTTTGTCCCAATTTTTTAAGAATGAATCCTAAAACAAGGCCAGTTTTATTAGAATATTCAGCTTTTTTAAAAGTTATAAAAATTTTAGCTTGAAGAGAAAAGGCACTGAGCTAGGGGAGGGGGGTAACCCCTTCATATACGGAATAATTTCTGTTCGTTTTGAGTTTTATTGTTGCTCCTTAACTTCAGTTGAAAAAAAATCCTGTTTTGTTCATTTAATTAGACATTGAATTCAAGTGTGATGAAATATTAAATGTGTGGAGCAATGCCGGGGGCGGGGGGGTGTGTGGGGTTGGGGGATGACTTAATTTATTGAGTGCACTTTACTATAACTGTACTTTACTGGAGCCCCCACTGAGCTGTAAACGTCCATTTATGTATATTTTGTGAACCAGTAAAACATAACTGTTTACAGCATTTTTGTGCTTTTTCAGTAATGGAAAAGAGTCTCTCTGTACCTAGAAAATAATTCAAATTTCAAAGAAGAAGAACAGCGTCTGTTGAAAAAGTCAAAATGGAGAACAGTGATGATGGGAGCATGTTATTAGGAGAGGAGAAGAGACTCGCTGACACCCAATGCAATACAAATAGTCTATGGCGATGGAAAATATAAGGTAGTTGACACAAATCGGGAACAGTTTTTATGGCACTTGTTATTTCGGTTATTTCAGAAAAATTAGAAAAAATAAGGTATTTTTAACTTATGAATGAGTTATTGGATCTTAATGAAATTTGAAATTTAGAAGGGTATCGTGTCTCAGAGCTCGTATTTTAAATCCCGACCGGATCTGGTAACATTGGGGGGAGTTGGACGGGGAAACCCAAAATCTTGGAAAACGCTTAGAGTGGAGGGATCGGGATGCAACTTGGTGGGAAAAATAAGCACAAGTCCTAGATTAATGATTGAAATAACCAGAACGGACCGCTCTCTTTGGGGGAGCCGAGGGGGAGGGTTAATTCTGAAAAATTAGAAAATATGAGGTATTTTTAACTGACGGAGTGATTGGATCTTAATGAAATTTCATATTTAGAAGGACATCGTAACTCAGATGTCTTATTTTAAATCCCAACTGGATCCAATGTCATTGGGGGGAGTTTGGGGGAACTGGAAATCTTGGAAAACGCTTAGTGGAGAGATCAGGATGAAAGTTGTTGGGAAGAATAAGCACAAGTTCAAGATTCGTGACTGACATAATTGGACCGGATCTGCTCTCTTTGGGGGGGGGGGGTAATTTGGAAAAATTAGAAAAATGAGGTATTTGTAACTTACCAATTGGTAATCAGATCTTAATGAAATTCGATATTTAGAAGGATCTTGTGCTTCAGGGCTCTTATTTTAAATCCCGACCAGAACCGGTGACATTGGGGGGAGTTGGAGGGGGAAACCGAAAATCTTAGAAAACGTGAAAATTTAGGTATCTTTATCTTACGAATGGGTGATCGGATCTTAATGAAACTTGATATATAGTAAGATCTTATGTCTCAAATGCTCCATTTTCAATTCGAATCGGAACCGGGGTTTGGAGGGGGGAAACGGAAATCTTGGAAACCGAAAATCTTGGAAAATCGCTTAGATTGGAGAGAACTGTATGAAACCTGATGGGAAGAATACGCACAAGTTCTAGATACGTGATTTACATAATTGGAACGGGAACATAATTGGACGATGAAAATTGGTAGGCGTGTCAGGGATAGGCACAAAATGACTTGATAACAATCGTTTCCCTGATTATACTATCGGGGATGCTGAAGGGAGAGGAAAAATTGAAAAAAATTAGGTTTTTTTAACTTACGAATGGGTGATCGGATCTTAATGAAATTTGATATTTAGAAGAACCTCGTTCCTTAGAGCTCTTATTTTAAATCCCGACCCTATCCGGTGATATTGGGGGAGTCGGAGGGGGAAACAGGAAATCTTGGAACACGGTTAGGGAGGAGAGATCGGGATGAAACTTGGTGGGAAGAATAAGTGTAAGTCTTAGATACATGATGGACATAACCCAACTGAATCTGCTCTCTTTGGGGTAGTTGGGGTTGTGTTAATTCGAAAAAAATTAGAAAAATGAGGTAAATTTAACTTATGAATGGGTGATCAGATCTTAATGAAATTTGATATTTAGAAGGACCCTGTGTCTCAGAGCTCTTAATTTAAATCCCGACCAGATCTGGTGACATTAAGGGAGTTGGAGGGGGAAGCCGGAAATCTAGGAAAAACCCTTAGAGTGGAGAGATCGGGATGAAACTTGGTGGGTAGAATAAGCAAATGTCGTAGATACCTGATTGACATAACAGGGCTGGATCCGATTACTTTAGGGGAGTAAGGGGGGGGGTCCAGTGCTTTGGCGACTTCGGTGCTTTTGGACGTTCTAGGACGATGAAAATTGTTAGGCGTGTCAGTAACCTGCACAAATTGACTTGATAAAGTCGTTTTCCCCGATTCGACCATCTGGGGGCTGAAGGGAGAGGAGAAATTAGAAAAAATGAGGTATTTTTAACTTATGAGTGGGTAATCGGATGAAATTTGATATTTCGAAGGACCTCATGTCTCAGAGCTTTCATTTTAAATCCCGACCGGCATTAAGCCTCTGATTTTCCTTTTAAATCAATCTATTGATTCTTAGAATTTTGTTAGAGCTCATACCATATGAGCTCTTGGCTCTTCCGACCTCGTCATAAGTGCCATATGAGCTCTTACTCTTGTTTTATCATTATTATTATAACTAGAGGCTTATTGAGTGTCTTAGATCTAAACAGGGGTATGATCTTTTTCCGTAATTTGATAGAAAGCTGAAACTTAATGAGACGTACCTAACTGGTAATTTTATCCATTTTTATTTTTTCATATTATTATGAGCAACAGCTGGTATCATTCTCTGCTATTTGCTCTCAAAAGAAGTTCCACTATTTCCATTTGAACTAGACATTAGGGGGAGGCTACCTATTTTGGTGTGACAGGTGTAAGCCCTTGCAACTCCGAGAATCAATCTCAATTTAAGAGTTTTCTTATTTAAGAGAAACGTTAGCAGAGGTTTGATTATTTTTAAAAATAAATATTGCAGTTCTCTATGTAATTATAACTTGAATTGAAAGAAAACACATTTAAGGGCTTGCACAGACAGATTGTGGTAATACTTTTTAATTTTATGCCTAATGGAGGAAGTCCCAAAAATATTCATTAAATAAAATTTAAAATTACTTGTGAAATAGTTGGTGCGAATTCACCCTTTGTTTTAAATCCGAAAAATAATGAAAAACAAAATCCCCATTTCTATGGATCATCCTAAGAAACTTGTCAAATACTATGGGAGAGTATGGTATCTATTCGGAAAATAACTTCTTCTAGACTTAGTTTATCCTGATAACTTGAGCGTCTTAGATGAAGATGTTAGCAAAATAAATGATTATTGGAATTTTTGGGAGCTCGAGGAGCCAGTAGCCAACAGGTTTTAAAATTAACGTGAAGAAGGCCAAGTTTCCTGAACTTTGAAGAAGTGAAGATGAAGAGGTAATGTTGGGTATCGAGAAGGTAGGTTAAGTGGATAACTTCACTTACCTAGGTAGTGCTATTGCAAACACCAAAAACAAGAAGAACAATAGGGAATTTTTTTTTTAAGACAGTGGGAAACAAATTAGAATGAATATTTTGGCCCTATGTCCAAGGGCTGTCCTCAGCAATCCAAATAAGAAAAAACAACTTACAAGAGGATAAAATCAATAAAACTAAAATGAACAGTTTTTCAAAACAGTCCCAGCATCCTTACCTCAGCGAAGTTCAACCAGGACTCTTCGTCTTTATTTAGTGCTATTGACAAGACGGTAGACAGATTGAAGGTGATAGCAGTAGAATAGCCAAGGCTCAGAATGTTTTTCTATTAAGTAGAAACAAAAGTTCGGAATAATTGGAAGATAAGTCAGCGACTCAAAATCAGACTGTTAGCTGCGAAACGTGAGCTCTCGGAATCACGACGGAAGGTTTATTTGGACCATGAACAACGCGTTCCATTATGGAACAAGATGCCTCCTAATTATTGGAATTTTTGCTCAAAAATGAATTTATTTGTAGAAAGCCTATCTGATTCAGGTTTTGTGTGCCGACATCGCTCTGATTTATTTACCTGTCCTTGGGAAAAAAAAAACACTTTAAGGGTTCATCAATAACTTTTCTCCGTTTTGTCCGTTTGAGAAGGAAGTTTAAGAACAACCTGATTGGATGAAATGCAAGTTCGAAGATGTGTTTAGTACGTTTTCTTTTGGTATCCTTTGTTAATTGTTGATGTTTACGACAAACCATAAATTGATTCGACAATGAGCAAGAGATTTTTATGCAACATGTACGCATAATTTTAATTCCTGAGGATAAATGCACGATCTCCTTAGATAAAAGTATTAAGGTCATATTTATTTCTGAAAGTCGTTTGTTGGTTAGGGGTTTCCTCCTCGGAATTTTTAGAATGAGGTTGAAAAAAAACCTCTTTCTGAATGTTGGATAATTCTTTTTTTGGGGATGAATTTGGAGGCGCATTTGTTACTTAGATAGAAATTAGGCAACGCCTCTTTTACGCTCCTTCCAAATATAATAATCGTTTCAATCGCTAATAAACCCCTTCCCTAATATACATTGTCAAAACTGTCGTAACATTCGTCAGTTTCTTCTTAAAGTTTCTCTATTGTACGTAACTGTCTAAACTTCAAATGAATCAGCTAAATTCAGGTTCAGATTCGTTATAATAATAAAACAAATAACAAAAGGTCCAGAGCCCGGCTAATAAGACAAATTCGTAATGCACGGGATGGAAAAAACTTCTTTAAATAAATACAGCATTCATACTTCACTACAAGCAATTCATACAAGTGTAATTAAACATATTCTCCCGTCATTGCCCGGTCAATAACACCACCCGCTGACACGTCCAGCGAAATAAACATAAAAAAAATAATAATAATATAAAAAAGCTATTAAAATAAAATAAAAGATACCAAGAACTCTGGAGAAGGCCTAGGTTCAGTAACATCAAAAACCAGATAAAATGGGAACAAACTTAACATCCCAAAAGCGATCCGCATTAACTAACAACGATTCACTTATCACATATAAATTTCAATATATCAACATAAATTTAAGTTATCGTTTAATTAATTAAAAATTTCAAAAAGTCCTCGATTTCAACTGTTTATTTTGGAAAGACTACGGGTATCTTTTGGAATGAATATGCCACTGTTTGAAATTATGACTTTAGGAAGTTTCCGGGATATTCTATACCGGACCGGACCAAGAAAATATATTTTCTTTAATTTTTGCATCACTCAGTGTAAGCAATTCTGGTCTCAAATATTTAAAGCCATCCCCTATCGTGTCTGTAGCTCGTGCAATGCTTCTCAAGAGCTCAAGTATTGCATGCATATTTCTTCAATTGATAAACTACCGTATCAAGGCGTATTAGTTCAAGTATTAAATTGCTTTTTAACTTGGAAAAGATTTTCTTTCCGACACCATTTTATAACATGAGATAAGTCAATTTTTGTTCGCTTACTAACATAAAAAGAAGCTATGCAATGAAAAAGAAAAGGAACAAAATGTAAGTCACAAAAAGAATAACTTTTATACTAAAAGTTAAATTTATTGGGTATCTTAGATCTAAACAGGGATAGGATCTTTTTTCATAACGTGATTGAAAGATGAAACTTAATTAGACATAGCTGGCTGGTAATTTTGTCTCTTTTTATATTTTATCATATAATTATTAGCATCTTTCTCTGTTATTTTGTATCAAAAGAAGCTTCTTTGCGACATTGAATCCAAGCGTGTTAATCTATAAATTATATGGGGCAATGGCGGGGAGGGGAGGGGGGTTGTTAAACTGCTGAGTTTAGTGAGTACACGTTTGCATAAATGCACTTTAGTGGAGCCCCCATTGAACTGTAAGTGTTTGTTGATTTATATTTAGTGACCCAGTAAAATGGTACTGTTTATTTACCAACAATTTTGTGCCCTTTCAGTTGAAAAAAAGAGTCCAAATTTCGATGAAGAAGAACAGCATCTATTGAAAAAGTCGAAAATGGAGAACATGGATGATGACAATAAAACGGTACTGCTTAATTACCAACAATTTTGTGCCCTTTCGGTCGAGGAAAACAGTCACCGTATATTGGGAAAGAGTCCGAATTTCAAAGATGAACGACATCTGGTGAAAAAGTCGAAGATGGAGATCAGTGATGATGGCAGCATGTTTTTAGGAGAGAAGAAAATCACCAAAACCCTATGCGATGACATTGACGAAGTGGAATATGAGGTAGTTGACATAAGTCGGGAAAATAATTATTTTTAGTTTTTCGATAACTTGGGATTATTGGGTGTCTTCGATCTAAATCAATTAGACGTACTCGGCTGGTAATTTATCTTTTTTTTTTACCGAATTATTTTGCGTAACAGCTGGTAGCGTTTCAGCGACTCTTTATGCACAAGGGAGTCGATATTGACTGCAGAGACCTGTTTCTGAACTAATGTATTCCAATTCACAGGATAAAATACTTTTGGGAGATTTTTGAATGGAAATTAAATTAAGCCAGATATAAGTTTCTTTTTAAGAATTTTTCTAGTGATGTTGAGACTATAAACTAGCTAATTAAAGTGGACTTGAGGTTCCTGGATCGCATTAGGCATGTAAGAAGCAGGATTTTTTCCTTCAGCATATCAGCAGCGAATCTTTCATATAGTTTTAAGGAGTGAGGGAGATGGGACGAAGGTTCCCTTTTTTCTTAGCTTCTCGATTCTTCTTCAAATCTCTAATGGGGAAATAATGGGAACAAAAACGGAAATTTTATTAGCTGGTATTTAATTGGGTAAAGCTAAATGTTCGTCCAGTAGGTCTCTAAACTCCCTAAGACAGAAGAAGGTCCCAGAACATCCTTAAGACAGCTCTCATGCCCCCTTTTGCACAATAGGTTTGACTCTCTTTTCCTCTGGGGTCACTGAAACTCCCAGGCTTTTTGATTTCGTTGCTTTAAATGTGTATTGCTGGGGGCTCGGTATTAAATCTCAGCTTCATCTTAATTGACTTATAAATTCACCAATGTAGCCATTGATATGAAAAATTTTTGCCCCGTAGTAACTTGAAAAAAAAGTTTTGAAAATAACAGTGATAAATAAATGCTCGTTTTAAAAAAATTCAGTAGTAAATTTTTTTTTTTGCTTATACTTTATTCTAATAATAATAATAATAATAATCTTTATTCTTTCCCTTTATCACAATGCAATAACATGGGTATCGTCCCATGTATAAGTGAAGTCATAGATACATGATTGACATACCCCAACTGAATCTGCTCTCTTTGGGGGAGTTGGGGTTGTGTTAATTCGAAAAATTAGAAAAATGAGGTAAATTTAACTTATGAATGGGTGATCAGATCTTAATGAAATTTGATATTTAGAAGGACCCTGTGAAGGAGCTCTTAATTTAAATCCCGACCAGATCTGGTGACATTAAGGGAGTTGGAGGGGGATGCCGGAAATCTAAGAAAAACCCTTAGAGTGGAGAGATCGGGATGAAACTTGGTGGGTAGAATAAGCAAATGTCGTAGATACCTGATTGACATAACAGGGCTGGATCCGATTACTTTAAGGGAGTAAGGGGGGGGGGGGGGTCCAGTGCTTTGGCGACTTCGGTGCTTTTGGACGTTCTAGGACGATGAAAATTGTTAGGCGTGTCAGTAACCTGCACAAATTGACTTGATAAAGTCGTTTTCCCCGATTCGACCATCTGGGGGCTGAAGGGAGAGGAGAAATTAGAAAAAATGAGGTATTTTTAACTTATAAGTGGGTAATCGGATCTTAATGAAATTTGATATTTCGAAGGACCTCATGTCTCAGAGCTTTCATTTTAAATCCCGACCGGCATTAAGCCTCTGATTTTCTTTTTAAATCAATCTATTGATTCTTAGAATTTTGTTAGAGCTCATACCACATGAGCTCTTGGCTCTTCCGACCTCGTCACAAGTGCCATATGAGCTCTTACTATTGTTTTATCATTATTATTATAACTAGAGGCTTATTGAGTGTCTTAGATCTAAACAGGGGTATGATCTTTTTCGGTAATTTGATAGAAAGCTGAAACTTAATGAGACGTACATAGCTGGTAATTTTATCCATTTTTATTTTTTCATATTATTATGAGCAACAGCTGGTATCATTCTCTGCTATTTGCTCTCAAAAGAAGTTCCACTATTTCCATTTGAACTAGACATTAGGGGGAGGCTACCTATTTTGGTGTGACAGGTGTAAGCCCTTGCAACTCCGAGAATCAATCTCAATTTAAGAGTTTTCTTATTTAAGAGAAACGTTAGCAGAGGTTTGATTATTTTTAAAAATAAATATTGCAGTTCTCTATGTAATTATAACTTGAATTGAAAGAAAACACATTTAAGGGCTTGCACAGACAGATTGTGGTAATACTTTTTAATTTTATGCCTAATGGAGGAAGTCCCAAAAATATTCATTAAATAAAATATAAAATTACTTGTGAAATAGTTGGTGCGAATTCACCCTTTGTTTTAAATCCGAAAAATAATGAAAAACAAAATCCCCATTTCTATGGATCGTCCTAAGAAACTTGTCAAAGACTATGGGAGAGTATGGTATCTATTCGGAAAATAACTTCTTCTAGATTTAGTTTGTCCTGATAACTTGAGCGTCTTAGATGAAGATGTTAGCAAAATGAATGATAATTGGAATTTTTGGGAGCTCGAGGAGCCAGTAGCCAACAGGTTTTAAAATTAACGTGAAGAAGGCCAGGTTTCCTGAACTTTGAAGAAGTGAAGATGAAGAGGTAATGTTTGGTATCGAGAAGGTAGGTTAAGTGGATAACTTCACTTACCTAGGTAGTGCTATTGCAAACACAAAAACAAGAAGAACAATAGGGATTTTTTTTTTTTAAGACAGTGGGAAACAAATTAGAATGAATATTTCGGCCCTATGTCCGAGGGCCGTCCTCAGCAATACAAATAAGAAAAAACAACTTACAAGAGGATAAAATCAATAAAACTAAAATGAACAGTTTTTCAAAACAGTCCCAGCATCCTTACCTCAGCGAAGTTCAACCAGGACTCTTCGTCGTTATTTAGTGCTATTGACAAGACGGTAGACAGATTGAAGGTGATAGCAGTAGAATAGCCAAGGCTCAGAATGTTTTTCTATTAAGTAGAAAAAAAAGTTAGGAATAATTGGAAGATAAGTCAGCAAATCAAAATCAGACTGTTAGCTGTGAAACGTGAGCTCTCGGAATCACGACGGAAGGTTTATCTGGACCGTGAACAACGTGTTCCATATGGAACAAGATGCCTCCTAATTATTGGAATTTTTGCTCAAAAATGAATTTATTTGTAGAAAGCCTATCTGATTCAGGTTTTGTGTGACGACATCGCTCTGATTTATTTACCTGTCCTTAGAAAAAAAAACACTTTAAGGGTTCATCAATAACTTTTCTCCGTTGTGTCCGTTTGAGAAGGAAGTTTAAGAACAACCTGATTGGATGAAATGCAAGTTCGAAGATGTGTTTAGTACGTTTTCTTTTGGTATCCTTTGTTAATTGTTGATGTTTACGACAAACCATAAATTGATTCGACAATGAGCAAGAGATATTTATGCAACATGTACGCATAATTTTAATTCCTGAGGATAAATGCACGAGCTCCTTAGATAAAAGTATTAAGGTCATATTTATTTCTGAAAGTCGTTTGTTGGTTAGGGGTTTCCTCCTCGGAATTTTTAGAATGAGGTTGAAAAAAAAAACCTCATTCAAATGTTGGATAATTCTTTTTTTGGGGATGAATTTGGAGGCGCATTTGTTACTTAGATAGAAATTAGGCAACGCCTCTTTTACGCTCCTTCCAAATATAATAATCGTTTCAATCGCTAATAAACCCCTTCCCTAATATACATTGTCAAAACTGTCGTTACATTCGTCAGTTTCTCCTTAAAGTTTCTCTATTGTACCTAACTGTCTAAACTTCAAATGAATCAGCTAAATTCAGGTCCAGATTCGTTATAATAACA
Organism: Artemia franciscana; assembly: GCF_032884065.1. Taxonomy (NCBI): domain Eukaryota; kingdom Metazoa; phylum Arthropoda; class Branchiopoda; order Anostraca; family Artemiidae; genus Artemia; species Artemia franciscana. The sequence continues at coordinate 21,462,499 of NC_088877.1, forward strand.
AAACAAATAACAAAAGGTCCAGAGCCCGGCTAATAAGACAAATTCGTAATGAACGGGATGGAAAAAACTTCTTTAAATAAATACAGCATTCATACTTCACTACAAGCAATTCATACAAGTGTAATTAAACATATTCTCCCGTCATTGCCCAGTCAATAACACCACCCGCTGGCACATCCAGCGAAATAAACATAAAAAATAATAATAATAATATAAAAAAAGCTATTAAAATAAAATAAAAGATACCAAGAACTCTGGAGAAGGCCTAGGTTCAGTAACATCAAAAACCAGATAAAATGGGAACAAACTTAACATCCCAAAAGCGATCCGCATTAACTAACAACGATTCACTTATCACATATAAATTTCAATATATCAACATAAATTTAAGTTATCGTTTAATTAATTAAAAGTTTCAAAAAGTCCTCGATTTCAACTGTTTATTTTGGAAAGACTACGGGTATCTTTTGGAATGAATATGCCACTGTTTGAAATTATGACTTTAGGAAGTTTCCGGGATATTCTATACCGGACCGGACCAAGAAAATATATTTTCTTTAATTTTTGCATCACTCAGTGTAAGCAATTCTGGTCTCAAATATTTAAAGCCATCCCCTATCGTGTCTGTAGGTCGTGCAATGCTTCTCAAGAGCTCAAGTATTGTATGCATATTTCTTCAATTGATAAACTACCGTATCAAGGCGTATTAGTTCAAGTATTAAATTGCTTTTTAACTTGGAAAAGATTTTCTTTCCGACACCATTTTATAACATGAGATAAGTCAATTTTTGTTCGCTTACTAACATAAAAAGAAGCTATGCAATGAAAAAGAAAAGGAACAAAATGTAAGTCACAAAAAGAATAACTTTTATACTAAAAGTTAAATTTATTGGGTATCTTAGATCTAAACAGGGATAGGATCTTTTTTCATAACGTGATTGAAAGATGAAACTTAATTAGACATAGCTGGCTGGTAATTTTGTCTCTTTTTATATTTTATCATGTAATTATTAGCATCTTTCTCTGTTATTTTGTATCAAAAGAAGCTTCTTTGCGACATTGAATCCAAGCGTGTTAATCTATAAATTATATGGGGCAATGGCGGGGAGGGGAGGGGGGTTGTTAAACTGCTGAGTTTAGTGAGTACACGTTTGCATAAATGCACTTTAGTGGAGCCCCCATTGAACTGTAAGTGTTTGTTGATTTATATTTAGTGACCCAGTAAAATGGTACTGTTTAATTACCAACAATTTTGTGCCCTTTCAGTTGAAAAAAAGAGTCCAAATTTCGATGAAGAAGAACAGCATCTATTGAAAAAGTCGAAAATGGAGAACATGGATGATGACAATAAAACGGTACTGCTTAATTACCAACAATTTTGTGCCCTTTCGGTCGAGGAAAACAGTCACCGTATATTGGGAAAGAGTCCGAATTTCAAAGATGAACGGCATCTGGTGAAAAACTCGAAGATGGAGATCAGTGATGATGGCAGCATGTTTTT